>NC_059186.1:3328534-3628534 GCF_020631705.1 Daphnia magna | reverse complement strand
AAAAGTAATGTAAAATTCACATTTCACTCAACCATTTCAGTAACTTGACCCTAAACATATGAATACACTTCATGTTTTCAAAAGTTAAGTTTAATAATAAAATTAAGCATAAATAAGCCAACTAAAAAATGTCTGATTTGTTTTGGGTTTCAATGTTTACCTCCCAAAATTACAATAGCTTTATAGCCTTGTTGAAGCAGAAGGAAAGCTGGGGTTTTCAGGTCTTGAATATCAGATTCCACACATTGTTCTCTGGCTCTGCAATCAATAAACAAAATATAAATTTTTTAATTAATCAATTTTTCATATCATCGTTCCCCCCATCCTTTCCCCCATCCCCATCCTTTCTGGATGGGTGTCTGTCTGAGAAGTGGAAGATTGCAGAAACAATCTTTACTTGTGGAAATAATTGATCTGAAGTAACAGGTCAAATGTTGTTTCATTTAACCAATTTACCAAACTAGTAACGAGAAACAAATGTGTAGTTCTCCAGCTTTAGGTTTTTCCTGCTAATTTAAGAATACCAAAGTCACTTTACTAACATAATAACACATTCATCAAATACTTTAAACTTCTTTTTACAATCTTTCCAATGACACTTGGTTGGCATCAAGACATCCTATGTTCCTTGTTCCAAGAAGTAGAAAAATAATATTAACGATACAATGTCATCATAAAATCAGTCTATGATAAAATGACGAGAATGTCAATCATAAAATGATGAGAATGTCATTCTGGCTTTTCGACTACATATACAACTAAATTTATACATATACAATTACATTGATACAGAAGATCAACATATACTTACTGATTTCAGATAATTCGCCAACTAATGTCGATTTCGGACAACTTGATCTCAGCCAACGCGACGAAACAGTAGGACGAATCAAGGCCTACTTGTTGCTTAAGGCCTGTAAACTCGTATACCTCCTATGGCGATGACGCGTTACCTGGCAACAACTAGTCAGAGGAAGGGTTACGACGACACCATCTGGCGCTCGCTACTGCTAATGCTTCGAAAACCTAAATACAAGATTAAGCAAAAACAGGGTTTCCTTGTATTTTTTAATTAAGAGTATTTTAGAATCCTAAACTTTTAGTTAAAGAATTCTAGCAAGTGTAAAAAATCACCTCTTTGAAAAAGATTTGTGTCCACTAAGTAATATTTTCATCATTACATTTCAGCATTACAAACAAATTTGTATCGTTATCGGGATGTTGGTTAAGGACTTCGTCTAGAGATTTATGGTTACAAGAATGAGGGTTCAAGTCTATTTTATGTCATGCTATCAATATGAGTAAAATTTTATCCCTGAGGGTATATATGTATATATACTGAAGGACTCTAACAATTTTAGGGTGTGGGGTATAGGGGGTAGGGTAGTAGTAGTAGATCTCAGAAGGTTTAATGTCCATTATGTATTTCCATATACGTTTCTTCCCTGAATGACCAATCGTCCCCAAATTTTGTACAAAATTCTGTCAAAATTTGATACGTGGTATAGTAGCTTTTTCATTTGATTCTATTACAGTTTTAAAAAATTAATTTGCGTAATTGTTACCTAGTTGGTTGCCGAATCCTAGGCAGTGAATTTGATTTTGTTTGCGTAACCTTACAACTGTCAATGCATTGCAGTCAGTGCAGAAGGCTGTATAACAGTCACTAAACAGTAAGTGTTTTCTTTAACAAAATGTTTTAAGCAGTAGATTTTTATATATTTTTTTATATTGCAGTAGTAAACATGCTGCCAGAACGGAGACTATGAAGAAGAAAGTTACACAGCGGCGACAAGATAACTAATTTTAGATGCTATATCTACATGTATGTGTGTGATAGCTCAGCGGTAAGGTGTTGGGCTCATAACACCAAGAGCAATCGATCAATACTCTTTGAAACACAAAATTTATTTAGTTTTTTCCTTTTTATGCGTATATTTTGTTAAATTTTTAAGTCGCTTAGTATGTCTGTACCTTCGAAAATTTGTAGGAGGTTTCGAAAATTGAAAAACGTAAAAAATACACTGCGAAATTTGAACGTAAAAAACCTTTTCGTTATTTGAATGTTTAAAACCTTCGAATTTCAAACTTCTATCTAATATCGACGGTATAACGGGATTTTAGCGTACTGAAATAAGAAAATAACATACTTTTATTCGTTTTTACCATACTTAAACTAAAATGATTATACTTATCAAATTGAACATACTTAAAAAAATAGTAAAGTTTTTAGATAAGTATTTTTAAAGAAATTAAGTACTTAAAAAAAATAAAGTGCCATAAGTCAACGTACTTTATTTTTATTTACATACTTATTTGTAAAACAAAAACTTTTCATTAAAGTATTTTATAGAAAAGCAATTGCTGTCATACTTTTATTTCAATTTCCCGTCACCTACGTTACCTCACACACTCACATTTCTCAATTATCTCACATTTTTATGAGGAAACAAAAAAAATTTTCTAAGTCCTTATTCGAATCCCCAATATACATAGCAAAATAATTTATCATTTAAAAGAACAGATAGCTTATTGGTTAGAGCGGGTGACTAGCGATCTTGTGGCAAAGTGGTACAGTGTTCAAACCCCACCAAAGACTTGCTTTTTTCGTATTTAAGTATAAGTACTCTCCAACCGCTGTTCATTTTTCGAAGGTTAAATACTTCGAAAAATGAAAGTTTCGTTTGGCGTAAATCGAAACGTGGAAACTAATTCAGTTTTCGAAGGTTATTAACCTTCGATCTGGGTTGTTGACAATTCGAAGGTTTTTTCGTTCGAAAAACGAACGACTTTTTTAACAGTGTAAGTAATATTTATATGGTTACATTCCCTGAAATTGCTTTTACAAGACAATTCAATTTGTTGTCTATTTTTGAGGAAAAATCTTCATCTAATTCACGATTGCATTCTCATTTTTTTTTACATAAGTCCCCGTGTTGCTAATTCCGGACAGTATACTGCTGCAGATGATGTAAAATTAAACTGCTATTCATACTAGTCGCATTATGTCAATAACAGCGTAGTGGTAAGGTGTTGCGCTAGCATCATTAAGTTTAATTGTTCAATACTCATGCGGAAATAAAACATTTTTTCTTCAAATGTCATTGTTTTTCTAATTTTTGGAAAATTTTTTTAAGTCGCTTAATAGGTCTTAAACTTACATTATCCTTATAGACAATTTTAAAAAAAAAAAAATTGCCCGAAGGACATTACCGAAGGAATCTTGTAAATTTTTTCTTTTATCTCTAAGTGAAAATGTTTAATCCGTTAATAGATTTTTTGCCTAAATGATTCATTGGATTAACTACAAGAACAAGAAGAAAATGTTTCATTAACATGATAATAAAACTTATATTTTTTTAACATACTACTTTTTTCTTTTTAACAACTCCGTCGCCATATTGCTGTCAAACTAGCTCCCTTCACTGTTCCCTCTCCCATGGGTTCGCGCAATCTCCCCCGCCCGACCCCCCTTCTGGCCGGCTTGGGCAGCGCGTCAGTTCCGTAAAACTCGAAACTTTGTACGTGTTTTACGGGCACTCCCGCTCATTTTCACACCCTAAACCCAAAATAAAAAATGATCAGCGTAAAAAGATCTACAACCCCGTATTAATCGTTTTTGGATTAGAGAAAACTTGTCTTGCTAGGTAAGTGGATCCTGAGCGATGGCAGCCTACAGCGCGATACACTTTTTTGCACAGCGCGATGCACTTGTTTGCACAGTGCGATGCATTTTCCGGTGCACACTCTCCACAGTGAAGTTTTCTGCAGCGCTGCCATTTCATTTGTTTTTTTCTTTCCTCTATTTTTATTATGTAGTTTATTGTTTATAATTTATTTATTCATATCAATACAATGTTGTTACCTATTTAATTTTTTTTTTCATTTTATGAATAGAATTTATTACACATCGTTGTGTTTTTTATTTTATTTACTGTATTGTTACCCAAGTGCCCATGGGTCATCCCCTTTCACAGGAATATAAATTTTTAATGGGAAAATTTTAAGTCAAAAATTTTAAACTATGACAGAAATAGTTTAAAATTTTGATAATATTATTTTATAATATAATTTTATTTTGATAATATCTGTCCATTTCTGTAAAATAATGGCTTACAAAAGTACTTATTGGAGTACTAAACCGATTCGCCATTTATCGGCTAGTTCGGTGTGGTTTGGCGGGTCTCCCCAACTCCCAATAACTCATGTAATGTAAATAATTATTTTGTGGTAAATTTTTTACTCCAAAATACATAAATTTTACCTAAATGGATAGCTCTTAGGGAGGGCTATACATTTCTGTAAAATAATTTAACAGATTTACACAAACAAAAAAGTTTTTGACAGAAAGGTTGTTGTAGTTTTTGCGCTCAATGAATGTACTCGACTCAAAGGACATATGTAAAAATTTTATTTCTTTTTCAAATTTCTTTTCCTATTAATATTTGTTCACATATTATACAAAAATAGATAGCCCTTACCAAGAGCTATCCATTTATGTAAAATTTATTAATTTTGGACTTATAGTTTTCCCGTAAGTAATTATTTAAATTTTAAACACACATCGGTTACTTCGGTGCGGTTTAGCGGCTCTCAGGTAATCCCCATACCAAAGCAATAAATGGAATTTAAATAACAGGAATTAATAGCCTTTGCAAAGAGCTATTAATTTATATAAAAATTGGTAGTTTCGAGCCCTAGCTGACACCGTGTACGGAATATTTTTGCTTTGAAATTAAAAACCAAAAGAATTAGGCAACGCCGCAAAAGGCGCAATTTGTCAAAACAGGTGAATTTAAAACATAAATAAACAATTCCCAAATTGCACCGTCATTTTGATTTTGGTCCCCAAAAAATCGGGAACGAAAAGGAGCCCTGGTGGATTTACTTTTCTAGAACACGAACTGATAATAAAAAATTCTAAAAATAAAAAAAGGTGTTTTGGCATATCACCCCTGTAGACGACCGGCCTCCTAGACTAGCGAACCGAGTGGGGAATCCTGGAACCCCTTAGTAAACACCCGTCGTTTTCCCCTACAGTTGATTGATACGGCGATCGTGTACCTTGCTATTATATCATGGTCTAGTCATGGTATAATAGCATGGTAGGCGTACTCCTGTAGCCCTTCCCACAAAAATCTGGGCCAAATTTTGCATGGGTTTATATGGGACTACCGCGAATTAATAAATTCATGTTTAAGAAAAAAAATCCTTTTACAAAAAAAAAAATCTGATTTGAATGTAGAATTGCTTTCTTAATACAGCTCATTTTATTAAAATGATTTTTTCTATTTCTAAATAATTATTAAAAATTAGAAAAAAGCATAGGTAGACTCAGGCGACAGCAATACATTTTGTGGCACTAGTAGATTTTTTAAAAAGGGGCGGTCCTTTGACTTGTTTATTTTATGCTTCGAAAGCTTGTCAAATTGCGTTTGACAAGCTTTAAAAACATAAAAAAATAAATGTCAAAGGACCGCCCCTTTTTAAAAAATCCTTTATAGTGGCAGTAGTGCCACAAAATGTGCTACTGTGAAGCTTGACTCTCCGGGTGAGAGTGGGCTTCCAGAATAAGACGAGATAGAGAGGGGAATTTTAGGTAGACTTACAGTGTGCGCATAGTGACAACTAGCGGCGGTAGAGTAGAACGCGGCGGGTCGGGGCACCAAACAGTTTATTCAACACAAACACTTACACTTACAAAATTAAAAGAACTGGTCGAGTTGAGCACTAGAAAAAGACTGAATTCGTTAGGGTTTTGGAGGGACATTTTATACGGGAGAACAAGGTCAGTTTAATTCAGCATACGGGGAAAGGTAGAGAATATTTTAGTGTAAATTTAACACTAAAGTGTAAAAAGGTACCGGGTAAGGGTTTCGGGTTAGGGTTCTCCGTGGGAACCAAGGTCGCACATCGGAGGTGTGAAATCGGTGGTGGTAAAAAGGTTCGCGGCTGGCCGTTCCTTACACTACTGTCGCCTAATTAGGCATTTTCCTTTCTTAAATTTTTAGCAATTATTTGAAAATTTAAACACTCTTTTAATAAAATGAGCTGTATAAAGAAAACAATTCTACATATGAATCAGATTTTATTTTAGTAATTTTTTCCTCCTAAAAGTTGAATGAATTAATTTGTGGTAGATCCATATAACCCCATACAAAATCTGCTCCATTCGACCTAAACGTTGCCATTTACGGAATATCATTTTTGGGTCCATATGCGCCCTATCGCAACTTGATCTCGGTCACCGGGGCGAACCATATCGTCTTTCATGGGTACACAGAAAGGTGGTAGGGTTTGCTCCGACAACACTAGGGGGAATTATTTACATCGTGAAGCTGCGCACCTTCCCTCCTCTACACAAAACTTCCGAGCCGTTATTTTTGTTTTGCTATTTGTCATTAGTTATGTTAACTAGGGGCCCTCACTCCGTTCAGGAAGTTCCCGATAGGGTTCGGCCTGGTCGCCAATCGCCATAGAATCTTGGAAACCTTTTGCTCTTCCGGCAAAACTGACCCCGTATCCATGGCCTATGAAGCGTGCGGTGATCATCCCCGCCTTCAACCCGCCTTCCCACTTTTGTCAAAATCGTCCAAAAACGACATCTCTTGAAATTCTCCAAAAATCACACGGCATAATCGAAATTGAACGCTGATTTCGATTTGTTCATTGGTTTTCTCGTTAAACTAGCCGTTTAAAAAATTAACGAAAGCAGTGCTGTTAGCGCATCAACTTAATTTATGGTTTTTAACATTTAAATGAAAAACTATAACATCAATAGAAAAATAAACCTGATTTCCGTGATTTTTATTCGATTTTGAATCTAAATCACGTATTTTAGGCAAACTTTGAAATTTGGTCTAAAATGAAAAAGTGGGAAGGGTATTCCCAGTTTTGTCAAAATCGGCCAAAAAACGAATTCCCTTGAAATTCTAAAAAAAAACAGATGGCATAATCGAAATTGAACGCTGATTTCGATTTCGTCACTGGTTTTCTCGTTAAACTAGCCTTTAAAAAAGTTAACGAAAACAGTTCAGTTAGCGCACAAACTTAAATTATGGTTTTTAACATTTAAATGTAAAACTATAAGACCAATAAAAAAATAAACCAGATTTCCGTGATTTTCATACCATTCTGAATCTAAATCATGTATTTTAAGCAAAATTTGAAATTTCACCGAAAAAGAAAAAAGTGTGAAGGGTACAGCCTTCCCACTTTGGTCAAAATCGGCCAAAAACGACATCTCTTGAAATTCTCCAAAAATCTGACGGCATAATCGAAATTGAACGCTGATTTCGATTTAGTCGTTGGTTTCTCGTTAAACTAGTCGTTAAAAAAAAATAAGGAAAAAAGTTCTGTTAGCGCACCAACTTAATTTATGGTTTTTAATATTTAAATGAAAAACTATAAGACCAATAGAAAAATAAACCTGATTTCCGTGATTTTCATTCGATTCTGAATCTAAATCACGTATGAACGGCCAAAAAAAAAAAAGTGGGAAGGGTATAGCCTTCCCACTTTTGTCAAAATCGTTCAACAACCACACGGCATAATCGAATATTAACGCTGATTTTGATTTAGCCATTGGTTTTCTCGTTAACAGAGCCGTTTTAAAAATTAACGAAAACAGTTCTGTTTGCGCACCAACTTAATATATGGCTTTTAACATTTAAATGAAAAACTATAAGACCAATAGAAAAAAACCTGATTTCCGTGATTTTCATTCAATTCTGAATCTAAATCATGTATTTTAAGCAAAACTTGAAATTTGGCCAAAAATGAAAAAGTGGGGAGGGGATCATTTGTCTAAGCAATGTTCGTAAATCAAAACATTCCCACTTCGTTGTCCCGGGTGGTTTCGCTGTCCGGTCATACATTACCCTGACAAGTCCTGGAACAATTAAAACGGCTTCAACCATCCTGTCTACAATCTAACAAGTGGTATCCATGTTTAAAGCCATATCGTTTTTTGAATGTACCACTATTTACGTACCTCTTGGGGCAGATGGGTATCAGGAATTGCGTGAAGTCCAGTCAGAAAATCCTGTGAAAGGAATGGTCGGACAACGACTGATCGCTGGCATGATGGAATGCGTTGACTCGAATCGTGATAAAAGTGAAAAGGGATCAAGACGAGTGCCATCTGGGCTAGCTTCTTATTGTAACCCGAATCCCGCAATATTTTATTAGCCAAATAAAATCCGCTTATCTCAAAGACGCCAAAATGTAACTCGTTATTAAGTAGGTAGATGTCACGTTTGTCACCGATTCACGCACAGGTTTTCCGAATATGTAGCAAAGACGATCGATATTATGGGACAAACACGGTATTAAGCATGCGTAGGTAGCTAGATCATTCTAGTTTGGTTGTGTCTGATTAGAGATCAGTTCTACGCAATAGCTACAAGTTCAGCAATCTCCCTCCAAGGAAGAGAGCAATCTTTGTAAAACTCTGCCAACAAAACGTCTAAACTGCGAAGCTCTTGTATCTGAACACCGAGAGCGCAAATAGGCAGTAACGTGGCAACGTACTGGTTGCGACTAGACAGTTCTTTCAGAAGAACACGCTCTTCTTCCGACGTCGCGATTTCAATCCGATTGAGCAAGGCATGTTCCTTGGCTGCCATGCTGGTATAATCGACCATCAGACGAATCAGCACTTGCGTCTCACCGAAACCAGCTTCCATGAACAGTTCTTCGGCGCAAACGATTCGGATTGACAAACCGCGCGAAGAAGCCATATGCTAAGTGGACTCAATTAAATCCGGCCTCGAATTACCTGTATTATTTTCATTTATGATGACAGGCAATATAGTCTAATACATGCAACAACAAAAAAAGAGAAGGTTGATACCTTGTCTGAGAAGTAGAGTATCCCAAGTGAGATTTAAATCGTTAGCCGTTCTATCTGCCACTTTGACAAACGTATCGCCAATAATTCGACGTTTCTCTTCCGGATTAGAAGTCCGACACAACGACAAAGTTTGGCGACCATTACCGTTGGTGGAAGCATGGTAGAACGTCAAACTTGCTCTAACAACACAAAACAATTCGAAACATCAAATCTGATCACTGGTACGAAGACGAAACAAGAAGCCAATGTCTGTAAAAGAGCTCGAACATAGAAAAAAAATTTTAAACCTTTGGAATTTGAGATGTGACAGGGCAATGTATCCATTAATCTCGTATCAAATGCGACCAATCATGAGATTCTGAACGGACCGGAGATTTTTTTAAGTTACCCGTGATTGAGCACGAGTTGCTGTAAAGTAGTGACGATCTGCTAGGATTCGTCTTTACACAGGAAACCGTTATCAATATTGTTAACCACCGAAATAAAAGAAATGAAATGTGGGTAACTCAGTGGCCAAAAGGGCCACGCTGCGATGTATTAAACGCGACACGAGGTTACAACAGACGACAAGGGGTTGCGACTGCAGCCACAACGAAAACGAATAAGAATGACCTCGTTGCCGCATCTCCCTCCGTCTTCGACTACGGGGGAAATGCAGAAAAAAGGGTAAAACAAAAGAAGGGCGCTAACGCGAACAATTAGCTTTAGGTGTAAATGGGGTGACGGAAGTGTAAGGGAGGGTAACCTATAGCAAAACCAAAGGGTATTAGTTTAGCCAAGGTCAGACAAGTGCGCATAAATTATTTTCATTTTCATTTGGTGTTTTCTTTATTCCGTAGTTTATTTGTTAAATAATAAGACAAGAAAGGTAGCAATAGAGATTGTTTTATTGACTGAAAGATCAAAAACTTTGAAACGACAATGTAAATACCTAAGCGGCATTTTCAAAACCTAAACCAATTTATTACAAATATTAATGGAAGAAATGAAACAATGTTATTCTTTAAATATATCTTACATTAATAGCTATGAAAGGAACAACGAAAAATTATAAAACACACCACTTGTCACTTGAAAAAAATGATAAACACACTGAGAAATGCTAATCAGCAATCATTCGGCGGGCTTATGAGGAAAATTGCCCAACCCAGCTTCCCTTATACAGTAATCATCATTCACTTTGAACGCTTGTGCGTTTTACCATAAGCGCCCGTGTTAAAAGCGCACGACTCCGACCCGCTTATTCTGGTCAAACGTATAAGCTATTTCTTATACATTTATATCGCTTAATAGCTAAAAATATTTTCTATTTATTGGTGAGATTGAAAAATTTTTCTGATTGCTGGTTTTCCCATCAAAGTAAAACCCAGCTATCTTTGAACATGGTGTTTCTTAAATGTTAGCTTATGGAGAAAGGGTGTTTTTATTTCTTTAATTGTACACAAACAGCTTGAACCATTTGCATGCCGTTTGTTGGCATTGATGCGGATTTCATTCCTCTTTAGATGCTAGAAATCCCCTGGTACTAACTTATGAAATGAATTCCCTGAATTAATTTTTTGTCGACACACGAGACACACGACGACACACGTCGACACAACAATTATATTGTATTGTTCGAAAATGATATGTAATATATCGATAGATTGGCACAGTGGAATAATATTCGATTGTGGTGCGGGAGACCCGAGTTCGAATCCTTATCTAGCGTAATGTTTTTTCAAGATTAGAGTCCAATATATGTCATTTTTATAGCCAAATGAAAGCCCGTTCGGATATCCTTAGAATGTCCGACGGCGCTGTTAAGGGCGGTCAAAACAAAAAAAAATTACATCCATAGGACATCCACATCGGATATCGGGCTGTCCGGAGGATATCGAAAAGATGTACTCAACATCCGACCCCGAAATCTGTCGGACATCCGACGGACTGCCTTGTGTTATGTGGGGATGAGGTGATGAATTATTGTGGTTACCTTACGAGAAATTTTCGTCATAAATAAAACCAGTTTTCATCTAGAAATATGTGCTTTTTTGTTTATTAAATAACTTAAAAAATAATAATTCACTTCGTTCTAAAAAAATTATCATTCCCAGCATATTGGAATGAAGAATATTTTGAAGTTATAAAATATTTCACAATTCCTTATCGAGAATCGAACACTGATCTACGGCGTCGCAATCAGAGGTTCTACACATATGCCATCGGTATCGACATAATTATGCACAGGCAGCTTTCTAATTTATTTTGGGTAAGGAATATTACACAGCCTAAATTCAACATTTCCAACTGTCGTTTAAAAAAAACACATCACCCTGGGGGTTGCAAAAAGGTCCCGACCTCTTACTTGCCTTAAAGCGTAATACCGTAAGGCATAAAAAAAATTTCTAGACTTACCCAAACCTGCCCTATGTGTCCATCACACCGTCTACCCTCCCTCTTAAAGAAAAACAAACAAAAACCCTTTACCCCGCCAATAGGTGGCTTTAAAAAATTAAATCGGTGTTCGGATTTTTGTGCAGGATACTGTACTCATACTTTTTACACGAAACCTTCATCAATATCCTCTTCCAACTCACTATGATTGCGAATTTAAACTAAAGAAATAAAATGTGCATCGGTATAATATTCTTGCTGAAACACTTACTTAACACAGCGAAACCCTATTAGCATATTTCTCGCGAATTGTTACCACGACTTTGCGATTATTTTATCTACATTAAAGAAACAAAGCATGAATGATTATAAATTACTATTTAATGAACTCATTTGAAATGGTAAAATACATACTCAATTGTGATCCTGTTTCTCCCACACAACATTCTTTTCCCCATGAATAGAAGCAATGGATCAATAAGATACCTAAAAGATACGAATTAGAATAGTAATGATGCAGCAAATACTCATACTATTCTTTTTTCTTACGAGGCTTCAGCATCCCTCAGAGGATAACCAACATCAATGTTTCTTTTTAATTTCTTTGCAAGACACTTGTTGGTTTCAGACATCAATGCCTCTAATGTTCCTGTCCACACAAAGCAGGAAAAGCTTCTTGCCTCAAGGGTTATCGCAAGGAAGTCCAAAGTCATAAACTTCCGAGAGAAGAATTTTCCGTACTGTCTAATCTTATAAATAATAAAAATTTAGCTAATATCAACATGCCATAGAGTTGTATGTTAAAGCAAAATGCAAACTAAAAATACTGTTGATAGGTTTTTTTATACCTATTTATACAAACCAGCATTGTGTAGTTCAGGATGGTAGGGCAGAAATTCCCAATATTTGCCATTGGAATGTTTTCTCTGGGATTGGTGTATTTACGATGCACACTGTGTGTAAAGCTGCTGATAGTGACCATACCTGAAAAACCACATTAATAATGAAGGTGTGTGAAAAAGCAGAATCCTTAGAGTTCGCATGAAGATATGTCAAATTTTAATCTAGTTAAAGAAAAACCATCAATATGAATTAAAAAATACAGTAATTAAAATGAAAAATAAGATAAACAAAAGATACACTCAAAAAGTAAAAACTATTCTCAGAAAGAATGTGTTGTTTACCGCTGACTAATTTTATTGTTGCAATTGCACCGTTTGTTTGTCTCAAGTCACATGTAACTCATTCCACGGTTGGAGATGCAAGATTAATAGTTGAACGAAAACATACCGCTAAAACAAAACAAAGTCAAATTATTCAACATGTAAAACAAAACAAAAAAACTTCCATGACTTTTACCTGTATGACGATGTTCGGCGATTCATTCTTGAGGCACTCAAGGACTTCACCTAGCTGCCAACAAAGTGAGACATTATGGCATGTCTAATTGGATAATGTGCCTTAAATACCTTTATTAATCAATACGCTTACCAACGGAGCTTTGTTATTGTGCAACGCTCATCGAGGTGCAAACACGATGAGTGTTTACAACGTGTCGATAACGCGTCAAGTTGTCATTCATTAACTATCATGGCCTACTACAGTAACGGTCTAGAGGCTGGCTATTCCTCCTGCGCCGAATGGATTCAGCCTTTCCCATCTCCTTTCTCTGACTCATCATAGCCAGAGGGTAGAAAGTAACTCCACATATTCCACTTTCCAAAGCGGCTTTCCACCGTTTGGAATTTTTTGGCTTAAGTCGCCTTCCCTGCTGCTGTGTGTCTGGCGTGCATGGCGCGTATCATTCCGAATTGCATCCATATTTGTTCAGTCATTATTTTTTATTTGGTTAATAATGATTGTTAGTGGTCTGATAGTTTGATTGTTATTTTTATTTAAAAAATGCCAGTGAAGTGTTGTGTTCGGTTTTGTTTCAGCTCAAGAAACATTAAAAACCAACACAACGTGAAATTCTATTCATGGCCCAAAGACGAAAATGTTATTGAGCTGTGGATCAGGACATTTGAGTGTAATAGCTCCAAAACAGGATTTACGAAGAGCTTCAAAGTTTCTAAGAACTTACGGATTTGCAGTTTTCACTTCGAAAGTAAATATATATTCACGAAAAACCAAGAAAACTTGTGAAGAACGCTGTCCCTACCATTTTTCAGTATTCTAAAAAGGCAAGTATCTAAAAGAAACAAACATTTCCATAATAGTACCTTGTTATAAATTGAAATAACTAAGTATAACTACACAATTTCTGTCTTGTATAGGATCGTGACCTGCCAATGGATATTCACTTCCATCCACCAGCGGCCATCAATGCCAAATCTACAGGTATTAGAGATTATTCCACGACTGATTGTACTGGAGATTTGGAGTTCTCACATTTGACTGTAAGCATAGCATTTCTTTAGTTTGAAGAATATTTTGGAAACAATTGAAGTAATTGTGTTGCTTTCTATTTGGTTAATTAACAAGACGGTAGATTCAGATTTCAATGATGGTCATTTGACACCTCATTCAAACAATCTCCATTCACCCTCCATGGACCTTGGACGTCATTGTGAATCCTCGCAATTTACCGTAAGCAATCAAATACACGTATAATACAACAATCATTACTACCATTTTTATCATGTTTAGGATATGGACCTGTCAATTAACATTCACCTCGATCCACATGCAGACTTTAAGGATAGTTCCACAACAGATTATTCCACGACTGATTGTGCTGGGGATTTGGAATTCTCAAATTTGTCTGTAAGAATAGTATTTCTTTATTTTGTATCATATTTCAGTATCAATTGTAAATGTTTTTTTTTTATAAATTAGACGTTAAATTCAAATGCCGGTCGTTCGACATCTCTTTCGAAGTATATCCAATCAGATACCACAGACCTCCATCGTAGTTTAGAAGACTAACCATTTACCGTAAGCATTCAAATTCACGCGTAACTCAAGATTGGTAACTATACCATTGTTGTCTTGCATAGGATGACGACCTGTCAATGGAAATCCACTTCGATCCAACTCCAAATGGTCGATCCACATCAATTGGGGACTACCCCATGTCTGATTGCATTGCAGATTTGCCATCTTCAAAATTTACTGTAAGCATAGCTACTGTTATTACTTTTGATTGTATAGTCTAAATTTACAAATATTTTTGTATTATATTTTCAGGAGAATCAATCGAAGCATTCCTATATTCAGGATTTAGACATAACGGGTCGTACGAATGTATACAAACAGTCATTTGAACGTGAAGTAGTGACGCTCCTTTTTTACTACTATTCCTCTAGAAATCTTGAAGCGGCAATTCTTCACTTACAACTAAATGAACCATCTCTTTACCACGAAATGGTCCATGAACTACTGATGCAAGCTGTCAGTTCCACAACCAAAGAAAGAGAAAATAGCCAAGTAAAACTTTTAATGGCATTTGTTAACCACCGAAGTAAAACGACGAAGACGGGATGTGGCTAACTCAGTGGCCAAAAGGGCTACGCTGCGATGTATTTAAACACGACACGAGGTTACAACACGGGAAAGTTGGGGCGACAGGTTGCGACTGCTACCACCACGAAAACGATTCAGACTAACCTCGTTGCTGCATTTTCCTCCGTCATCGACTACGGTGGAAAAGCAGGGGAGGGAAAAAACAAAAGAAGGGCGCTAACGCGACAATTAGCTTATAGGTGTAAATGGGGTGGCGAAAGTGTAAGGGAGGGTTACCTTTTACAAAAAAACAAAGGGTTAGTTCAGCCAGGGTCAGACAAGTTCAGACTTGTTTGCCCCTCGGCTATAACGCAAACTTACACATACACACACACACACATACAAAAAAAACGAAAATTAAATTACATTTAATCACTAACGACTTCTGTCGTTAACAGCGGGGCCTGTTACTGATTACAGAAAAAACCATTACACATCAGTAACATCAGACTCTAATAAACATTATTTTGACACTGGGAGGTAGTATTCTCCAGTAGAGGTCTTGACGTACACCGATCGGACGACTCCATCTGGACTGGGGATGACTCGGGTTACACGACCAATGGGCCAATGTCCTCTAGGAGAATTCGGGGCAACCACAAGCACGGTATCGTCCACTGCCAAGTTCTTCTTATCGAAGAGCCATTTTCGACGGTCAGTGAGCGTGGGAAGGTACTCGTGAAGCCATCGGCGCCAGAAGTGTGTCGTCATGACTTGCATGGCCTCCCAATGTTTTCGAGAATACAATTTCTCGTCCTCGATGACGTCGTTTTCTGTGTTTGGTGAGCTCTGTACTAACCAAAAATGATTCGGGGTTAGTGGTTCGGGATCTCGAGGGTCCATACTGACGTAGGTCAGTGGACGTCCGTTCAGCAATGATTCGGCCTGAATCACGAAACCTCGTAAAAGGTCTTCGGTAAGCGGACGTGATTCCACAATGGCTTCCAGAGCCACCTTTGCTGATTTTACGAAACTTTCCCAAACGCCTCCGAAATGTGGCGCCAATGGTGGTGAGAAATGCCATTCGATTTCTCGTTTAACCATTTGTCTGACGATATTTTGCTCCTTGAGACGCTGGATGCCTTGTTGAATTGCTTTGTCTCCAGCAACAATTTGCGTTCCATTGTCACTATACACGACTGACGGACGACCTCTTCGAGCGGTGAACGAAGCAAAGGCGATCAGAAAAGACGATAAGTCAAGTGAGGCTGCAACTTCCAAGTGTACCGCCCTAGTGTTGAGACACGTTATCAGTAAAACATAACGTTTTACCTTGCGGCGAAAAATGGTGATGTTGCATGGGCCGAAATAGTCCATTCCACACATGGGTGAAAGGACGTTGGAACGGAAAAAGGCGATGACGCGGAAGCGAGGCCATTAAAGGGATGCAGGGAGTAGCTCTATGCCGTTTGCAAGTAAAGCACTTGTGCAGATACCTTTTGATAGCTACTCGTCCTTTGATGATCCAATATTGAGACCTTATTGAGCTGAGCAGTCTCTCTGTAGATGGATGGAACAGTAGATCATGCTCTCTCATGATGATTAAACGCGTGAGTGGATGATCATGGGGCAGGATTTTAGGATGCTTGATGTCGAACGAAAGAGGAGCGTAATTCAAGCGACCTCCTACTCGCAATATTCCTTGCTCGTCCAGAAATGGCGATATAGTTATCAGCGTCGAACTCAATTTCAAAAGCCTTTTGTCCTTTAAAGCCTCTATTTCATCAGAATAGGTATCCAATTGTGCCAATTTGATGCAACAATTAGCAGCGCGCTCAATGCATTTCACATCAATTCGCGAATTGTCACGATTCGATGATTCCAACCTCGAGTTGGAAATAAAACGAAGAACCGATGCAACAATTCGCATCACTAGATCATAGTTGGAATTTCGTTCCAATAATGAGCGGATCCTATTTTCTTCAGCGAGGCCGTAAACGAGCCCAATCCAGTTGGTGGCTGATACCTCTGGATCTTCGACAGAAGGTTCAGGAAGCTTAATGGTTATAGGCCAGGCTTTTTCTTCTTGCTGCAAGAAGGCTGGGCCATTTACCCAACGATAATTGTCCATCATCTCACCAGGAAAAAGTCCTCTGCTGCACTCATCAGCTGGATTTTCGGTACCTGGGACATGTCTTCATTGCGTTGGCAGAGAATGCTCTAAGATTTGGGATATTCGATTGGCGACGAACGTCTGAAAGCGACATGTCTTTGAGGCTATCCACTGAAGGACAGTTTTAGAATCAGACCAATAGATGATTTGATTGATTGGAATACGCAGGGTCGATTGAATGAACTTCACAAGGCGTAGTGCCACAACTGCTCCTTGGAGTTCTAATTTCGGAACGGTTAGCGGACGAAGGGGTGCCACGCGGGACTTTGACGTTACGAAATTTACGGTGACGATTTTATTGCGGTAGACTACTCGTAGGTATACTACAGAGCCAAACCCGACGGTGGATGCATCGCAAAAGGCATGCAGCTGAATGTCTTGGATGTCACTGGACGAATTTAACGCTCGCGGTATCTTGAATGCTTCGAGCTGGCTAAGATTAGTCGTCCATTTGTTCCACTGGTGTTGAATTAGTTCGGGAACTTGGTCATCCCAGTCAACACCGACAAGCCAAAATTCTTGTAGAAGTCTTTTGGCGCTTAGGATCACTGGTGATAAGAACCCCAGTGGGTCATACAAGGTGGACACTGCACTCAAGATCCGACGCTTAGTGCTCGCTTCGACGTCGGTTTTAACATAAAAAATGAAGCTGTCGTTTTCGCTGTCATATAAAACGCCTAAGTTTCTCTCCGTAGGTAAATCTTCTAGATCCAAATTCAGGCGAGGTTGATTACGATCACCTTCTGGAACACGAGACAGTACCCGTCGAGATGAAGAGAGCCATTGGTTCAGATGAAATCCTCCCCTTTTCAACAATGCTGTGGAGTCTTTAATCGCTCGACTAGCCTCCTCTTCGGTGTAAAAAGAATCCAGAAGGTTATCTACATAGAAGTTCTTGTAGACTCGTTCAGCGGCTTCAGGAAATTCTTCACAATGTAGGTCAGCAATATGTCGAAGCACTTGGGAGCAGATAAAAGGAGATGAAACCGATCCAAAGATTTGCCGCTGCATTTCATATACGGTGGGTCTTTTTCGAGAGCCAGGTGGACGCCACAGGAATCGTAGAGCGGAACGGTCTTCTTTCTTCACGCCAACTTGAAGAAACATTTGCTGAATATCCCCAGATAGGGACACCGGCTTTTCTCTAAGGAGTAGAAGGGTAGCACTCTAGCACCTATATCGTTGATAAGGTTGGGACCCTTTAACAGCACTTGTGCAACTCCTTGGTACTTGGCCGAAGCGTCGAAGACCACCCTAACCTTTTCGGGTTTTCGAGGATTTACGACTCCATGATGGGGAAGGTACCAATTTCTCCCAAAGGTGCCCTTCAATTCACTTTACTTGAGAGGCCACGCGAATCCCTTTGCCACATAGTCATCGATTACGGCTTTGTATCTCTCAGCAAAATTAGAATTGTGAACGAATTTGTTTTCTATGGAGAAAAGTCGACGCAATGCACTATTATAATTGTCGGGTTATGCGATATCTTCTGAAACCCATGGTAGACCTACTTCAAACCTGGTTCGGTCGAATTGAATAGTTGCATCGAGTTTCTTCCTCGCTAGTTTATCCTCGGTTGATTCTAGTGGTTGAGTCGGAATTATAATTGGAAAGCTTTCCGTTTCCCACAATTTCTCAACTTGGCGCAAAAGTAATGCTTCCGTAGGTGATTCTTGTACAAGGTAGCAGAGTTTTTGCACCGCCATCAGTGGTTTGTTTGAACGACAAACCGTTGAATCATGCTGCTGCGTCCCTAATGTTAGATCACCAACGCAAGTCCAACCAAATGGCGTCAATAAACCAAAGGGAGCGACAGTTCCAACAGGAGGTAGTCTTTCATCGAGACGTAAGTGCAGCCATTGGTTTCCCGCTCCAATAAGGATGGTTGGTTCTCCAACATCAACCAATTTTACGTCTTTGAGATGCGGGTAACGACTTCGGATCTCCATAAACTCCTTCGGTGGGCATGGTAACTTAAGGTACTGAGTCGGCACAGTAGAAACCTGCTATAAATCCGATTCGAAAGATCTATCACGAGCCTTAACAGTCAAACTAACCGTAGTTGATTGAAACTGTGGGTCTTGGCCGTGAAACGAGCCAAAGGATACATTCCTTGCATTTCCTTTGTATTTGAGCTGTTTAGCTACATCTTCTCGAATTAAGTTAACGGTCGCTCCTGGATCTAGAAAAGCGAAAGTTTCTATTTCCACCCCGTTAGCTTGAAGTAACACAGGAACGATAGCTACGGAAGTGTTGATAGCCGTATCCCTGTTTTTAATGGTCATTGCACGACCATCAGACGATTTTGCTGATGGCTGGCCTGCATTTTTAGTGGTTGAAGCATTCGCGGGATAAACTCGAGGTGCTCCGTGCAATAGAGGTGGTGTCGTTGACCACAGTTCTTAATGTTGCAGACGATTTCGGTGGGACACTCAGTTCCCCGATTTGTTCCGATCAGACACCTGAAACATAACCGTTTCTCTTTTACCCACTCCACTCTAGTTGCAACGTCTAGATCTTTGAATGTGGAACAGGTTTTTATCGAATGGGCGTTATCACAATAAATGCACTTCTTAATAACGCCTTTCTTCAGCGATGACGAATTACTCTCAGATGGAGGACTTTGCTTCGGTTTCTTGACTGGTGGTGTTGTGGAGGTGTGAAAAACAACAGGACCTTTACCAAAGAGAGGAATTGGTTTGGTGGAAGGCTTAGCACTTCCCACTTTCTTTTCCTTCTGTGGAGCTGGTGATCTATATCTCGAGTAGACGGCCTGGTTATCAATTCACCCATCACCATCTTGTCTATCCACTTTGCTAGATCCTTGAGAGTAGCTCGTGTTGGAGTCATCCGGTACACTTTCACGTCCCAGCTACTTCTCATTCGCGGAGGTAAACGGGAGATGACGTGTTCCAGAGTCATTCCCGATTCCAAGTCTTGCTCATATCCGCCGGTCCTCAAGGCATGCATGGCTCCATGAAGAGTTCGATTGAGCTTGGCTAGTGCATCTGAATCATCATCTCGGATCGATAGAAGATTCATAAGAGCCATCAAATGGCTCCGAGCAACCACTTGTGGTTGACCATATCGCTTTTTCAGTTCTACTAAGGCATCATAATAAGTGGACGGATTGTCCAAGTATTCGGCTATGTAGGAACGAACTTCTGTAGTGAGCAACTGCTTTAAGAAAGCACGGCGTTGAGCGTCCGATGGTACCACATTATGGATCATGTCCCTAAATGAAGAGATAAAGGTTGGCTATTCCTTTGGATCATCATTGAATGGCGTGATCTTTATCTGTGGTAACGCATTCATTAGCCAATTTGGGCTGAACCCCGCTGAAGCTCCCCTTGGTGGAGGTGTACGCCTGTTAATACAATCATCGCTGCTGAACGATGGCATTAAAGGAGGTGGTGGACCACCTCTCCCCGATTGCTGTAATGGTCTAGGATTGTACTCAGACGTGGGCGGGCTCCCAATCGTTGATACAGGTCAAGAGGTATCGAATCTATATCGATCGTTAGTTCTGTCCATTGATTGCCTTAACGTCGGATCAGGCATTTGCGGCCGTGAACTGTAACGATATTCATCCATGGTGAAGAAAGATTCTTCATCAGCTTGGGTCCGTGTAGCACGGCTGTTAGTAGAAGCTGGCGAGTTACGTCGATCATCAAGGTAATGATCTACCTGTTTTGATACTCCTCGGACTCGAATCTCGATACCTATAATATAATTATAGGCATCTGTCATCGGCTTCTTGGCTTCCCATAATCTTTGATTGTACAAGAAATGGGCATCTCGCACTTGATCCAAACGACTATGGATCTGTGTATTAAGATGGTTTAGTACGGAACGGCACCCATGGTTACGAATCAGCTGCTCTATCTCACGACACTGTTGCTCAAGGATAACGACTAATGTGTCTCGTTCGACACGTGCCACCTCAATTGCTCGAAGGCGCTCTTGCGGTGTAAGGGATACTCGGTTGCTGGATTCTGTTTATCCACTTTGACTGCCAACTCCAGTATCGTTTCTGTTACGATGAACTGGAATACCAATATCTGGCATATTAGTTGTGCTGCCGTCACGTGTCCGTGGTTGAGACATTTCGCTAGGTAAATAAGCTTAATGTAAATTTAAAGTTTCTTCTACTTGACGATTTCGCTCTATTCGTTATAATAAGACAAGTTGAAGCGATGGAATTCAATTTCACTTTTATATTGTTAAACCGGCATGGAAATTAACATACAATATTTAAATGAATTATTCTCTTCGAGGACGTTGGTCAGTTTTTCGGAAAAGCTGTCTTGAGGTTACCGTGCGAACGATCTGGGTCCTTGTGTTACGAATTTTCCAGCTCCTAACGGGTTGTTCTGGTACAGCAGGTGCAGGTTCCTCAGTTTCTCCAACCTCACTTCTGACTTCACAATCAGCAAGGTTAGGGATGAAGTCGTCCGGCTCCGACTCTGGAACACCTGGAGGAGTTTGGGGGTCCGGAAGCTGCTCGACTGGTTGCGGACTATATGGCCGATAGAAACGAGGTTTCTTCGGTGATGGCGGGGAAATAAAATCCGCTAGCCGCGACCAGCCTTATGCGACTCGGAGTTGGGTCAGTTGTTTGTAGCGGAGCGATCGGCTCCACTGACGGACGGAATGGGCTGGGCGGATTTATCGGTGCTGAGCTCAGGATAAATTCAGCTACTTTTAGAGAAGCTGGAATTTTCGGAAGCAGCTCCGGTGTAAGCAACTCTAAATAACTAAAGTTGACCGGAAAACTGTGTGTAATTAAACCTTAAAAGTTTAGTTACGTGGAGCAGGAAGAATAACAGCTTGCATGTCTTTGGTTGGTTTCCTCTGAGCAATGAGTCTTGCTGTTGTTTCGCTTGCCGTCTCTCGGTAAGCAGGTTCACGATCTTTCATATGCTGGAAACGGTATCGTTTCTGCCGAATGCCTTTGCGGATCAGCTTTTTCTTCAGCTTAGCCGCCGCGAAGTTCTTCTTTCACGGAATGTTGAAGCGGTTTTACTAAAGTAATCAAATAGAGACTCAATTAGTAATTATCGACGGCCCTGAAAAGGTATCGACGATAAACAGAACACACAAAAACGCAAAGATTATTCTCAATCGACGGCCCTGTAAAGGTATCGACGATTGAGAATAAGCGAGATGGACGAAAAGGCAATTGTCAATCGACGGACCTGTGAAGGTATCGACGATTGAAAATGTGTGAGACGAACGAAAATGAAATTAACAATCGACGGCCCTGTAAAGGTATCGACGATTGAAAATTAGAGAGACGGGCGAAAAACGGAACGAACAATCAACGGCCCTGTAAAGGTATCGACGATTGTAAATGTGACGGACGAAAACGAAATTAACAATCGACGGCCCTATAAAGGTATCGACGATTGAAAATGTAACGGACGAAAACGGAATTAACAATCGACGGCCCTGTAAAGGTATCGACGATTGAAAATGTAATGGACGAAAACGGAATTAACCATCGACGGCCCTGTAATCCCACATAACACAAGGCTGTCCGTCGGATGTCCGACAGATGTCGGGGTCGGATGTTGAGTACATCTTTCTGATATCCTCCGGACAGCCCGATATCCGATTTGGATGTCCTATGGATGTATTTTTGTTTTGTTTTGACCGCCCTCAACAGCGCCGTCAGACATTCTAAGGATATCCGAACGGGCTTTCATTTGGCTATAAATATAACATGTATTGGACATCTATTCTTGAAAAGAACATTAGGCTATACCAGGATTCGAACTCGGGTCTCCCGCATCACAGGCGAATATTATTCCACTGTGCCAATCAACAGATATATTATGTATCATTTTCGAACAATAAGATCGAATTGTTGTAAAACACTTGAGCTTTTTCGATAACAAATCACATACAGGATTTTTAAGAAGTCAAGATGATGTCGAACTTAGGTTAAACCAGAGGTGTATAAATTGAAATTAAACAATTTATGCTAAATATTTTTTGAATTTAAACTTCAGCATGATTTATTAAGTTTAAAGTAGTTTTTTATTATTTGAAATTATAATCCTATCATAAGTATACTTGCTTTTAATATTATTAGATGCCAAATAATATTTATTTTCTGTGAGTTAATTTTCAATGGCTTGGTTCCCGTAAGCTAAACGGAAAGCTTGTGCAAACAAACTCACGACTTTCATATATTTTATTCATTTTTTGTAATAAATTTTAAAATAAACCATCCGGCAAATAGATAATTACTCCTTTATTTTTTAAATTTTTCATTTCAAATGCTGGACTTCAAATAAAAATACGTTCAAGGGAAAAATTTGAACACGGTTAAGTTTTCCCCCTCTCAAGAAATTTTGACAATTAATAATGAAACTTAGTGATCGGCCCCAATTAGTTCTAATCGAGTTAACCGCCCAGCACCGATAAAGTGCATTCGGGGTTGAAATGAGGTGCCACTTTTTCAACCGGGGCGGGGCGGGGAAAAATTTGAGGTTAACCCGTTGCCCCGAAGCAATAAAAAAAAATGCCGTTCTTTCGGTTTCAGAGTAAAAATCGGGGCAAGCGGGTAGAACGAGCTATTATCGGGGTTGATATCGGATAGATCGGGTCAATCGATAATGTTTTTTGCATTGATGAATCGATTGATTGCAATCCAATTGATTGAAAACCCCAATTGAATTCGGGGAGAAGAATTTTCCACCCTGAGCCACGCCTCGATGGCCCGAAATGAGAAACCCGATTTGCAAAAAAGCGCCCCGATTGGCTCGAGGCCGATCCTTAAATGAAACAATTGAAAATCTTTTTGGCTGTTGGAAGGAGGTCCGTAGAATATAATTTTCGCACATCCATTGCACTTCCAAGGTGACTAGCCGACGGACATCCCTGGAACTACCCATTGAGTACATAGATATCTAACGGATGTTCGGCCATGATTCGGACATCCGACGGCAGAAATGTGCTATATGGGAAAGGTATCGACGATTGAAAATATGACGGACGAGCAAAAACGGAATTAACAATCGACGGCCCTGTAAAGGTATCGACGATTGGAAATATTAAAGACGGGCGAAAAACGAAATGAACAATCGACGGCCCTGTAAAGGTATCGACAATTGTAAATGTGCATAGACGAAAAACGAAAAGATCAATCGACGGCCCTGAAAAGGTATCGACGATTGAAATATGCACAGACGAAAACGAAATGAACAATCGACGGCCCTGTAAAGGTATCGACGATTGGAAATATTAAAGACGGGCGAAAACGAAATGAACAATCGACGGCCCTGTAAAGGTATCGACGATTGTAAATGTACATAGATGAAAAACGAAAAGATCAATCGACGGCCCTGAAAAGGTATCGACGATTAAAATATGCACAGACGAAAACGAAATAAGCAATCGACGGCCCTGTAAAGGTATTGACGGTTGCAAAAGTGTGTTAGACACCGAAAATTACCAATCGACGTCCCTGAAAAGGTATCAACGGTGGTAAATAGGACGAGATAAGCAAATACTGACAAGAATTAACCAACCACCATAGGTCGGACAAACACAAAACTATGCCAGCTAACAATGCTTACGTCCTGATTGAAGTGTTCAAATGATGTGCCGGGATACCCAGGGAGGAATGGCCACGCGAACGGATAGGCAATGGCGAAGATAAACACGAACGATGAGTTTCCCGGTCGATGCACCAAAATGTTAACCACCGAAGTAAAACGACGAAGACGGGATGTGGCTAACTCAGTGGCCAAAAGGGCCACGCTGCGATGTATTTAAACACGACATGAGGTTACAACACGGGAAAGTTGGGGCGACAGGTTGCGACTGCTACCACCACGAAAACGATTCAGACTAACCTTGTTGCTGCATTTTCCTCCGTCATCGACTACGGCGGAAAAGCAGGGGAGGGAAAAACAAACGAAGGGCGCTAACGTGACAATTAGCTTTTAGGTGTAAATGGGGTGGCGGAAGTGTAAGGGAGGGTAACCTTTTACAAAAAACAAAGTGTTAGTTCAGCCAGGTTCAGACAAGTTCAGACTTGTCTGTCCCTCGGCTATAACGCAAACTTACACATACACACACACACACATACAAAAAAAACGAAAATTAAATTACATTTAATCACTAACGACTTCTGTCGTTAACACATTTGTCCTAGAAACTCTTGTCACCATGGAGCACATTAAAAAGGTATTTTTACCTTCAATTCGTGTTGTCGTTCTGATAAATATCATTACATTCTATTTTTGCGGGGATGTTTTCTCGCAATTGATGAACTTAAACGTTTGAATAAATCGTTACCAACTGGTATATTTGATCTTGTTCGTTTTGGCAAGAAATGTCTAAATGCTAATTTTCTGGACGAGGAAGAGTTAATTGCAATTATTAGTTCCGCTCAACTGAACAATTCCATCACAGAAAAGGATGCTAAAAATACTCCTACTGAACTTCATGGAAAACCTAAGGATGTCAAAACCCTGAAAGGAATAAAAACGATCTTGTCAAAAACGTATCGTATATGGACGATCTACCAGTTATTCAGAAGAGTATTTCCGCAAATACGGACCTGCAGTCAAATTGTTGATGATCTAACAGATTTTGTTGTACCGCGTTTGGCGAAATGTCAAGAATTCCAATGTTCTCCTGACAGGAAACACAGCACATTCATGTGCACGTTTTTATGCAATAAAATATTTTTTGCCATTTTGCGAACTGAAGAAAAAAGATGTCGTGTACGACTTGAAAACAAACCAATTGTTTACAACAAACCAAACAAAAGAAAGATCTTGAAACTTCAGAAATAAAAAGGTCGTAACACTTTCAAAATCTTTTTCATCATTTTACTATCAATCCTAAGTGTAAAAACAAAAGTAGTTTGTTTTAAGCAATAATACATAACAATTGAAATGTTTCGATGCTTACCATAGATGAAGACTCAAAGCCGAAAGTAGTATTGGTGAATGACTCTTCATGAAGTCTCTAGCTGTGCAACCACTACAATGACAATCAAGAATACGGAAATCCATAAACTGGTACTTTGCTTAAGTGGCAAAACAAAAGTAGTTTGAATTAGGCATTACATGACAATTGAAATGTTTCGATGCTTACCATAGATGAAGACTCAAAGCAAGAAGTAGTATTGGTGAATGACTCTTCATGATACAAGCATGCATAAGGAAAGGATATCCATAATCTGGTCCTTTGCATAAGAGTCAAAACAGCAGAAGTTTAAATTAGGCACTACATAATAATTAAAATAGTCAATGCTTACCTTGATGAAGCAAAGCAACAACTGGTACAGGTCAGTTGTGCTGCACCATTACAATGGATATAGGGAATAAAGTAATCCGTAGTCTAATAATTTAGCCTAAAAGTCAAAACGAAGTATTAAAATGACCTTAAAATTGTGCGTAACTTTAAGAATTAAAATTTTCAAGCTTACCATGATGACGACGTTGCTTCTTGTGCTGATTGAATTGTAAGTTTCAAACGGTGGAAAGCCGCTTTGGAAAGTGGAATATTTTGAGTTAACTTTCTACCCTCTGGCTATGATGAGTCAGAGAAAGGGGATGGGAAAGGCTGAATCCATTCGGCGCAGGAGGGATAGCCAGCCTCTAGGCCGTTACTGTAGTAGGCCATGTTAACTATACAATGCTGATCGATAAATTCAATATGTTGTAGACTCCTCCTCCCTTGAAGGTGTCGTCTATCGAAATCGCTACATGGAAGTACAAGTTATCTATTTATTTGCTAAATAAACGGACAACTATCGAAAAATAGTTGTCTATTAAAAAGTGGATCAAACGGCGTTCCGTAGTTGCCCTTTTTATGTAGACGACCATGATCGAAACAATGGAGCTCACACGGCCTGTGAAAAAACCTGTCCGTTGCGAACGGGCCGACTAAACTGCTCCACACTCCTTCGCCGTTCAGCCGATAAAAGCGGGGACTCTACCGGGAGCTGCTGCGTTATTTCCTCTACAAAAGTAGACCAATCTCAGCGGCACAGCATCTGAAATAAAAAAACGAACGAAAGATTAGTGCCGACACCCCTGAAATCGCCGCGCCGTCAGCGCCATCTCTGACGTAAAGTCTCAGAAAAAAAGTGTCGGTCGGTCCACCGGTCGTTGTAGAAGGGTAGGGGTGCCTGTATCAAGGGGTTGGGTATATATGCGAGTTTTGATAGAATCCCTATCGGGAAACTTCATAATTTTGTTTTCATTTATTAGAATACTAGGGGCCCTCACTCCGTTCAGGAAGTTCCCGATAGGGTACGGCCTGGACGCCAATTCGCCACACGGAAACCCGGAAACCATTTGCTCTTCCGGAAAAACTGACGACTGAGGCTGTGAGTAATCAAGTAGAGTAAGTTAGTTATATCGATGGGCAAACAGTTTGTTTAACAAACGTTCAAACTGGACGAACTAGTGTCAAGTTAACCGTCATCTAGCGGTAGTAAATTATCTTTGGGAATCAAACAAATAAAAAAGAAAGAAGCTCCATTCGGATTTTAAATTATAATAAGTATATTAATTGCTCGAAAGGTCAGCCTGTATTGATAATGACGAAAAAAAAAACGGAATAATAGCTCCATCCTCTTAACGCATGCAAGAAAAAGTATTTGAAATTGTTAGAATAAAACAGCTCATTTTTTTGTTTTTGCAAATGGTCACGCAAATTTTCCGGAAGTAACCAGTAGGGGCTTTATTATTATTGCAACCCGTGTCCCGCAATATTTTATTACCCAAATAAAATCCGCTTACCTCAAAGTCGCCAAAATATAATTCGTTAAGCAGGTATTAGGTGTCCGAGGTGTAGCCAGAATTCTTATCCCTACCCCTGTGAGAGTCAATAAGACGAAAAAGGGAGGCGAAGACTTCGCCATCTGGCGTTCAGAATCGAACTCGTTGTAAAATAAATAATCAATATTGAGGCATGAAATGAAGGGAGTGTGACACCAGCTACCTCCGACACCAGCTACCTGGGGGGGGTCGACAGCAGCTACCCTTTTTTTTACGACACTAGCTACCCATGACAGGGGGTTAGGTTAGGTCAGGTTAGGTTAGGTTAGGTAAGGGTCAGGTAGCTGCTGTCGACCCCCCCAGGGGGCTAGTGTCGGAGGTAGCTGGTGTCCACATCCCGAAATGAAAAAATAAACAAAAAATTAAGGGAAATTAGTTATGAAACAGATATGTTTTTTTGCATGCATAACAATCAAATAAATATAATTCGTTCTATTTTCGAACCTGTTGAATGTACAGAAATCTTGTCTTCTGTAAGGCTACAATCTAGGAGAGCGAACATTATTGAATTAACGCGGTGTTTCACGTTTACACGTGTTTCTATTGTCTACAGAATGGTCACAAAAAGTTGCGTAGTGCATAGGTGTGCAAATACCAGTAAAAAAAAATGGGTTTCTTTCCATAGGTTTTCCTCGATTAACAGTTTGCGTGATAAATGGATAGGTGAAATTAGGAATCACCAAGGATTTAAACAGGAAAGGAATCCGACTTTTCAACATTTTCAACCCCAAATATCCCCATACGCTTGGGGCCTTGTAGCAGAAAAAATTGATGTAGTTACAAAGAAGAAGAGCTCTTACAGCTACATAAAGAAAGATCAAGTGTATGACATCAAGTCAAGAAACTACAATTTTCAAACGGCAACTGACTTAACGCACTGCAATTGTGAATTCTTCTCGAGTTATGGATTACTCTGCCATCACATTATTTTATTTCTCATCAAAGAAAATAAAGAAATTCCAAACAACTGTTTTTCTCAACACTGGCTGGCTGGCTGCTTAGAGGTAACTATCAAATTTGTCGTCTTAATGTAATATACGCATTCTGTAAGTATCCATAGGATGGCATGACAGTACCTAAAAGTATCGCAGCACGCACTGCCATAAAAAAAAAAAAGGAAAGGCTCTGTGACGGCCAGAGAGCAGTTCAACATGGCCCTTACACTCTTCAAAAAGATGGCTCAAACAATGAGTTGTCTTCCTTCAACAGATTTCAAAAAAAAATCCAAATACTATTGGACATCCACGATTTAATTAGAAAGAATCAACCAATTAGGTTATCTACAACAGGTATAGCATTTTTAAAATAAACAACCAACTATTGCTAATATTTTTTTCACTGTTCACCTTTCCGTAGACGTGTGCCAAGTTGAAGTGAGGGTCGTTAAGTCAGGGGAAATCAATACCACCACATCTGTTACTCATCATCTTAAGAGTAACGAGGACGCTAAGTGTCCGGGGGTTTCACCGCATCCATGGAAATCCCTTCGAATTTCACGGGTCACGGAAAAACGAGGAATACCAAAAGGCCAATACAAAAGTCTTTTCAGCGGATTTCATAGCAGGAGACGTGGATTTGCGACGAAGCAAGTACGCAATGGGGAAAACGAAAAACCTGGTAAACGATTAGGAACAGATGACAATGACGTTAGAATTTTTTTTTAACGTATTACCTTTAGAATCCCGTCATGATAAGTCTATTGTTTGTTTCTCACTCTCATTTAGAAGTATGGAGTAATGAGCAACGAAATGGAAGAGATGATGATTTTTGCTGAAGAGGGAAAATATGTGCAGGATCTTAATATTCCGGTCGGTTTGTACGCAATGGGGAAAACGTAAAACCTGGAAAACGATTAAGAACAGATGGCAATGACGTTAGAATTTTGTTTTAACGTATTACCTTTAGAATCCTGTCATGATAAGTCTATTGTTTGTTTCTCACTCTCATTTAGAAGTATGGAGTAATGAGCAACGAAATGGAAGAGATGATGATTTTGGCTGAAGAGGAAAAATATGTGCACGATATTAATATTCCGGTCGGTTTGTCACCAAAATTTGTCTGGTCATCACCGAAACGTGAACCCGTTGATTGTCAACATCTGGCCTCAAAATTGCATAATTCGATGGCTTCACCTTCAGGCTCCAAGTTTGCGGTAAATCAACACGGTATACCTAGAAAAGTCGAGGTAAATCGGTTTCAATAAAATATTAAACCAAGCTAATACACATTACTTTCCAACAGGTAACTATGGACGGTCCCAGCACATCAACATCCGCCGATGTTCTACTTGTCGACGAAATGGACATGTCTATCACAGCTGTAGTCGCCAATGATTCTGTAGAGGTAATGCAGTGAAATTTGGAAGTATTTTTGTATAGTGATTCGATATTTCTTATTACCTCTTAATAGTTTGTGCCTTCGACTAGTCGCTGTGTCCGAAAACAATGGGACAGGAGTAAGCAGCTCTATCTTTTCTTGCATACGCCGCAAACAATAACTAAGACGAACAAACTCGTGTCAGGCGACATAAATAAGGCACAGGACATATTGAAAAAACAGCATCCAAGTGTCGGTGGGGTTGTTCTGCTGAACAATTAGAAGCAGTCTTGAATTTCCTAAAGCTCAGGGAGATCAATGGATGCAAATTATTCACCACAGTTCAGATCACTGGCTTGTAGTAGCCAAAGGGTTCATACAACCTGAACATGTACTCGTCTATGACAGCAGTCACAGAAATCCATGGAGAAATGAGCATGTCTTAAGTTGTATGTCAAGCCTCCTTCACACACCTGAAGAAAATATGACTTATAAAATTAAAAGTTGTCAACGGCAAAGCAATGGGGATGATTGCGGAGTCTCTGCCATTGCTTTTGCTCCCAGCTTAGTTATAGGAGAAGAGCCCGCAACAAGACTGTGTGACCCTAAAAAGCTGCGCTCTCACCTTGTTCACTGTATGGCATCCGGCATGTTTCGGTTGTTCCATTTCCCTCCATTCAAAGTCGTGCCACGAGATCTCATGAGACTGTCGGAACAGAAAATCTGTTTTGTACCTGTCGCAGAAGAGGGTGGAAGAAGAAAGGCTTGGAGTACATCGGATGTGATAAAAAGGGTTACAACAAATGGTGCAACAAAATGTGCGTTAATGATTGTCCTGTAAATGTGGCTGACGAATGGTTTTGCATGACTTGTAAAAAATAAAAAAATTAAATCCTGGATATTAAATATTAAAAGTACTATTTTATTTTAGTTTCCCAATGTTAATGTTAACGAAAAGGAAAGTAGAACGAGCACCGAAGCTATCACCAAGGAAAGTTGAGACTCGAAGCAGACAAAAAAAAAATTATGGGAAAAAAAAAAAAAAAAATAAATGAAAAATTGATATAATTTGGCAACGCTGTGTGAGGTGCAATAGGTGTTACCTTAATACATATGTAGTGAGACCATGGTCGTATCAAGTAGCTGAGATTCTCAGCTCGGATCAGTAATTTCTACTGATCCAAGCTGAGAATTTGGAAGTAGCAGACGCCTCTATGTAGAAGCAGACGAACAGTACCAAATGCTGCATTGCTAGCTTGCTTTAATGTATGGGAATTCTACAAGAATAACAATGTAATGGAATAGATAGCTATGACAATAAAATGACTATAAAATAAATTATGCATGCATGTAATATTAATTCTAACAAACTTTATATAAAAACGCCCGTGTAGATCACAATATAGAACTATATAGATAGTGAACAATAAATTACGTTAATGGTTTGTGTGCTTAGGAATCGATATGAAAATCGCGTGAAATTAGAAAAAGGTATTACAGAAAAAGGGGAAGGGGTTGAAATTTGTTAGCGAGAGAAAAAAGATAGATTCATTTTAGTTCTTTACCGCATGGCTATCCTGCCGAGACACGACGAAAAATGTCAATGTGTAATAAAATTTACTTTTCCGTGTGGCGGTGTTTGTCATTTGCGAGTGACCCAAGACACCAAGCAAAAATTTGAAGCAGGTAGGTGCAAATTGATATTAAAGTTTATTAAAACACGTGCTACAAATCGCGTCTTGTGTGGTAGAACCCGAATATAGGGCAGAAATGATTGGCAAAGCCTATCAACATTTTTTGAAACAAAAAGCTGAGAAACAGTTGATTGAAGAGAAGAAAAAGATAGAAGAGGAAAAAGAGAAGGAAATGGAAAAGCAGCAGGAAGAGACATTTAGAAGGAGTGATAATGAGTCTCGTAAGTTATATGCATAATTAAATTCTAAAGTTATACATTTCTACATTGTTGATTGTAAGTAGCATTATCATTCGTGATGTAAAAGTTTAATATATTAATTATAATTAACAACCATTCTTTATTTCTTTTTATGGTATTTAATGTTAGATGCTTTATTTGTACAAATCTAAAAGGAGAAAATATGCCCGATGAAGAAGCAGTCGGTGCACCTCTGCCAGGCCGTTCCATTATCGAGGTGCCTTCGCGGAGCCATTGCGCTTCGCGGGTAGTCGTCGATGGCGCTATGATAAGGGTATTGCCGAAAAATGCGGGTCCTACCCGTGGTGACATTGCAAAGGCCAGGGGTTCAAAGAGAAAAGCGACAACAAAACTAACCCCTACCGTTAAAAAAAAAAATTTACGTTTCAGGTTCCCAGCCAACGTCAAACCGCTAAAGCGGAGCATTCCATTTATGGTAAGTGTAATGTTGAAGTTATATTTTGAGCATACATTGTACTAAATTGCAATACATATTTTTGAATTATCAGATCACAACGACGTTCACATCAACGACGATCCGATGGTGCAGGAAGATGAGGCGGATGAATCGGATTCAGAGGAGACGACGGTTAAGTGGTCAGTTCACCAAACTGCCCTATTGCTTGACACATTTCAGCAATTCAAGCCACAATTGGATCAGCCATACACCAAAAAGCTAAAAATATGGCAAAAGGTATGAGATAAAAAATTAACAAAAAAAACATTTAATATTGCCATTTGATGATATTTTCCCAGATGACTAAAGCTGAGGGACTTGTGGCTCTTGGCAGAACTCCAGCCCAGCTTTCAAAGAAAATTTAGAATCTGAAGCATACGTGGCGGTTGATGAGGAGGCCTGGTGCCGATTCGAAAGCATGGTGATGGACGGATCGTATGAATGAAATATTCGGGGAAGACGCAACAATCAAATTGCTTCACGTTGCCGAGGTTAATGATGGAGGGGGCAAGGAAAAGCTACCACCGCATGTGGATAACTCTGCTCGAAAAAAAATTGACTGGAAGGCGGATATACTTGTTATCGAGAAGGAAAGAGTTGAAGTGCTGAAAGAAATGGTGTCTGGGCAAGCCCAAAAAATGCAATATTTGATCGTTTGACATCGGCTATTGAGAAAATAGCAGAAAAGTAAGTGTTTGAGTCATATTGTATTACAATTTGATTCAGAAATGTAATAAAATTACATCAGCAAATACTTTATTCTATTTCTTTTTTGCTCGCTGTCGTACTATTATCATTGTCCCTTTCTTCTTCTTCATCGTCGTTTTCCTCATCATCTTCTCGGTACTGGTCTTCTGGTTGTACATCTACCCTTTGTATGATATAATTATGAAGGCAGCATGCAGTTAATATGACATCTGGAATGCGATTTAACAAAAGCATGTCCAAATATCGTAGACGCCTCCATTTGTTTTTTAAAAGGGAAAATGATCGATCCACGGCAGACCGGTTTTTGGACAATACCCGGTTGAAGTTCTTCTCAGTCTGAAACGCAAGATTGAAGTAAAATATTATTAATTTTCTTTAAATGTGATATAAAACAATTTTATTATTGCGCATCATTAGCGTGGTCATACAAGAATGGTTCGAACCGACAACAAACTGTCCTTACATAACCATGAACATGAGCACCAATTGAAATATTTCATGCTGCAATGCGGTGATAACTTAAAAAAAAAAAAACCTCATGGCTAACGATCATATGTATTCCTCGATTCTCTCAGGGAAATGAAACCATACCTGATGAAGTATATGAGGGTGAAGGCGATGAGAGTATCCTGACCAACCAAAACGAGATTCTACTTTGGAAGAAGAAAGATTGCTTTGCTAGATTGCTAATTTTCAACAGCAACGATGAGACAAGACAGAAAGCTCTCTTCAATTGCAAAACCTCTTGCGAGATGTGGAACAGATTAACTACACAATACTTACAGAGAGCCGCAGACAACAAACACCTGTTACACAGGGAATTCATCAATCTAAGGTATTCAATCAGACCACAGGCCAACCTGTGCCTTAAATCCGTTCCATCAACAACCATCCATTCTTTAATACAGTTATGTAGACGGAGAGGATATTATGATACATGTGACTGCTGTGGAATCCATGGCAGCACAACTGAATGATTTGGGAGTTGGAATAACTGATCATGCCGTCATGACCAAGATCCTTTGTAGTTTGCCATCGAGATTCGACCACTTGGTATCCTCCTGGGACAGCATGGGAGAGAACGACAAAACGATTGAAGCACTCAGAGGTAGACTGGTCACGGAAGAAAGAAAAATAAATCTTAGAGCTGCTCAAACAGCTATCCCCACCGAAGGATCTAATCAACCTTCTACATCAGGAGGAAGCGGACCCAATGCCGCGTTCTTTGGACAAGGAAACTCTAGCACAAACACCAATGCCCCACGTCATAGCGGGAATTTTGGTCGAGGTCGAAGAGGTGGTGGTAGCCATAGCCACAGCAGATCAAGAGAACAAATCGCAAGAGACAGCGCTCAGTGCACATATTGCGGTAAACGCCGACATTACGCATTCGAATGCAGAATATGAATAGCAGACGAAGGAGAAAAACAACCTAATGGTGGTAAGAAAGGCAACTATACACACTCTAATGGTCCATCCAACGGCCAGAACGACTTCTCCCTCGTATCCACGGCATGTCTCAAAGCAAGTGAGCCCAAAATATTTTATCTCGACTCTGGAGCAACGGAACACATGACCGACCAACTATCAAACTTCGCCAACTTACGAAACATTGAACCTGGCACCTGGGCAATTGAAGGTATTGGAGGAACAAATTTTTTTGCTCATGGTATCGGAGACATTCTTGTAGATATAACTGTGAACGGTGAGAAACAATCAGGAATAATCAAAGATGTACTGTACGTCCCCGGATTATCAGTCAATCTAATTTCAATTGCCTGTGTGACAGAGAATGGGTACAATGTCACATTCATCAACGACACAGCAAACGTAACCAAAGATGGCAAGATCATCATGGTCGGGACAAGAATAGGAAAGACGCTGTATCGACTCGATATCTCCACAGACCATCAGATGACAAAGAGCATGGCTGCTAGTTCGAGCACAGCATCTATCGACACTTGGCACGAAAGACTCGGACATGCCAATGGAAGAATAATAAAAAAATGGCGACAGGGGAAGCAGTAACAGGAATGTCCATCTCACCAAACAGCAAAAATCTCAACGAGTGCTGCCATGGTTGCAACGTTGGAAAAATGCATAAGCTTCCATTCACCATGAGTCAAAGTGTGAAGTTTAAATAAACTGATACAATATATATGCAATTAACTGTGGTCGTTTATTTAAACTACTTCAAGTATGTCACACAATATCTGTCTTATAGTACTTACAATCTGTTCGGGAGAGAGATAAAGATAGTCAGAAGAGAGTTCAGCACTTTTGCATAAGTCACAATCAGACAGGAAAAAATAGAGAGAGTTGCTGCTAAACAGTCAGGAGAGGAAGTTGTCCTCTTGACTGCTAGATGGCGTAGTTTGCCGTTCTAACACTTTCCCTCAAACACGACATACATATGAAACAAGAAATAGTATAAACGGGATAACGGGTTTGAAATCTTTCCCTCAAACATAACATCAGCATGGAGAGAATATGTGGGGAGAAAAAATAGAGACAACCGATTATAGCATGATTAACGAGTTTGCCATTAGAAACTTTCCCTCAAACACGGTATCAAAAAATAGACAAAGAAGGACTCAGAGACGAGAAAAAAATACACAGCCAATAGTGGTTCCTTTTTACCTACACCAATCTTTTCTCTGTTTTTCTCAAATGGAATCCTTGGGAGGGGCTTGGTAAAGATATCGGCCAATTGGTTCTCAGATTTCACGAACAATACCTCGATGAGTCCATCTTCATCCATTTTGCGAACAAAATGATAACGGTTGTCAACATGTTTTGTCCGTGGATGGAACTCCGGGTTGCGAACTAGTCGCACAGCACCTTGATTATCGCAGAAAAGCGGAACTTTGAAGTTAATTCCAGTGAAGTCGTTGTGTAGGGTTCTCAGCCACACAGCTGTTTTTGTCGCTTCGCTGGCCGACACGTATTCCGCCTCGGTGGTGGACAGCGCAACACATTTCTGTTTCTTACTGCTCCAGGCCACTGGCCCTCCATGAAAGAAGAAGATATTTCCAGAAGTGGATGTTTGGTCATTGATATCGCCAGCAAAGTCCGCGTCGCAGTATCCCATAATGGCGTTCTCTTCATCGCCGCCAAGCCAAAGTCCATAGTCGTGCGTGGCAATCAAGTATGCAAAGATTTGTTCTACGGCTTCCCAGTGTGACAAGTCCGGATTTTGACAGTGTTTCGCTACTTGTCCAACAGCATAGGAGATGTCAGGTCTGGTGGAGATTGCAAGATAGAGAAGGGCTCCTACCGCCTCTCGATACGGGAAATTGAACGAGTCTGATGCAAGCCTGCTCCGTTTCAGCTTTTTGGATGGGTCAGCAGGGACGGATTTAGGAGACAAATTTCCCATACCAAATCGGTCGATCAATTTCACGACCATGTGCTGCTGGCTTAAGTGGATTTTCTTGTTGATTAGGTCTCTCGTAATATCCGTGCCTAGAAAACGAGTGGGGGGGACAGTTCGTCCTTCAAATTGCTCAAACACATGCTTGGCAAGTGCATACAGGGCTTCCGTTGTTGTTGCTGCCATAAATAGATCATCCACATGGGCAATAACAATTAGAATGAAGTTTTGATCTCTGAGCACGTAGACACATTTATCAGCATTGGATTTCACCAAGTGCTTGCCTTTGTGTGAGAAGGTTCCAAGAACTCGGTCAAGCAGTTGATACCAAAGGCGGGGCGCTTGTTTAAGACCGTAAATTGATTTTTGCAGCTCGCATACCCATGATTCTTTCCCCTTTTTAAGGAAGCCCTGAGGTTGTTTCATGAAGATTTTCTTGTCCAATTCTGAATACAAGAACGCCGTTTTGATGTCGATTTGTTTGGCATACAAGCCGCGGGACGCAACATCAGCGAGTGTTGCTTTGACAGCTTCTTGATGAGCGACAGGAGAGAACACCTCGTCGTAGTCACGGCCAAATTTTTGACGGCAACCAATAGCTACAAGACGTCCCTTGTATCTCTCCGGCACACCTTCGTAACCTGGTTTAATTTTCCCAATCCATTTGCAGTTGATAGCAGTGTATCCGGGCGGCAGTTTTTCAACTAGCTTCCAGGTGTTGCTTTTCTCCAGAGAGTCAAATTCCTCTTTGAATGCCGCCATCCACTTTTCAGGACAATCAGACGCTACTGCTTGATCATAACTCTGAGGCTCAAATGGCTCGGCAACGAGAGCTAATTCGTTAGTACGAAACTCATCGAGAAGCACCATATTAGCTTTATCCGCCAGACTTCTTTTGTACTCATTGTACCTCGCACTATATTGAGGTGCTCTGCTTGATCGACCATCGCGCCATCTGCCAAGTATCAGTGGCTCCTCCCCAGGTAGACTTTGAATTAGCTCGACAGGATTCACGGCTGGTGGTGCAGGAATATGTCCAGGTGACACTGGCGCTTGATCATCGACTTCCATTGGTTCGCCTTCAGAATTCACATCATGGTCCGCTTCTTGAAAAACACCAGACGGGCTATGACCCAGAACCCAGTCATCGATCTGTCCAATTTCAGATAATTCTTCGACCGTTACGAACGATATTTGATCATCAGTGTCGTCTTCTTCGCTACAGTCCAGGTCATCGTTCGGCTCAATGACGCCGATTTCCGGTTGATCGTGCTTGGTGTCACGGTAGGAGCATTGACTTGGTCTAGTGAGGGATTTACACCCTCGTCATCCAGTCCGAGTATTGTAGATACAATGTGGAACGGTTCAAAGTTCTGTAGAGACATGTTCGTTTGATTTGTTTTTGACTCTAGAACATCAGTGATAAGGAGCGTTTCGTCGAAACGGACACTAGGACTTGTGGTATACTCCCGTGTAGCCGGATTCCATAGAATCCATCCTTTTTGACCATCGCCATAACCGACAAACCAGCATGGCTTCGATTTTGGGTCCAGACTTTTTCTAACTGGATCAGGTGTGTGGGGATAAGCTCGGCAACCAATCACTCGCAAATTACTCAGATCTGGCTTGGTGCCGAAGAACAGTTCGTATGGCGTTTTGTGGAGGTGGAGGAGATGACACGGTTGAGAACGTACACCACGCCGATCAAAAAGTCTCCCCACAGCTCCAGCACAGACCTAGGAGCTTGTTGAAACATGTTGGTGATTTTGTTTGAGCGTGTATAGATTATGCTCCGGACTGCCTCCATCCCAGTCCTATTCATCCTTTCCGCCACACCATTCTGTTGTGGAGTGTATCTGCATGACGTTTGATGGACAATGCCATGTTCTTCCAGTCTAGTCTTCAAATAATTGCTGCCGAGTTCAGTGCCTTGATCACTTCTCACAATTTTTACTTTGTTTCCAGTCGAGGTTTTGACAAAGGCAATGAAATTAAGAAGATGGCCAGCAGCTTCAGATTTTCTTTTCATCAATTTGACTGACGTCCATCCAGAGTAATCGTCTTTGAAGATTGTGTAGCATATTTCACCTCTTGTGGTGGGAATAGAGACAAATCCAACGTCCGTGTGAATGATACCACCATCTTCTGTCGCTCTGGTTCTACCAGGTGGGAATGGAGAACGCATTATCTTCCCAAGTGCGCATCCTTCACATACACAGTCGGTTTTGCATCTTTTTGTTGAGACATCAAGTCCTTTAACAGCTCCAATTCGGTTTTGTCTTATGATGGTTTGGTCGTTGAGATGGACAAGACGGAGATGTGCAAGACGAAGAGAAATTTCACCATGGGCAGCAGCATTAGCAGTTTCTTCTTCGTGATCAATGAGCTTTGGGACAATTTTCAAATGATAAAGTGACTTTCCCAGCTTTTGACCGACCATTATTCCAGCACCATCCTTCGTAAACTCCACGTCGTCACCGCTAAAATTTACATTAATACCAATGTCGGCCGCACGACCGATCGAGTAAAGGTTTACACCCAATTCAGGGACGTTTAATTCACTCTCCAAGACTTTTCCATTGACGTAGGAGTGAATCGGAACAGTCCCAATGCCGGTTGCGTGAAGAATTGTGTTGCCAACACCATTCACCGTCCACGAGCCCGGAGGTATATCACGTAGATTTTCAAAATAAGAGCGGTTGCTCATCATGTGATGAGTGGCGCCAGAGTCAGCGTAGATGTACTCGGGTCGGCGTACTAGATGACACAGCGATGTCAAACCGGCGAAGGTTTTCTTGTTCGATTCAGGGTCAAAATCGCGATTCTTGTTGTGAGTGGCACCACGAGCCTGCTTCTGGTCAGCCTGTTTCTTGTCTGGACAGTTGTAGTTTCTGTGACCAGGCTTGCCACACGACCAGCAGACCCCACGACTGGACTGACTCGAGTTGCCGGCTCTGTTGCCGTCGCGATAGTCTCTACCATTATTTCCACTACCTCTACTGCCGCCACGATAGTAGGGATTAAAATTCGATGGTTTGCCTCGATAATTGGAATTTCGATATTCATACTGTAAATTTTGATCTTTACTGTTATTGCCCGACCGCGTTGCCAACGCATTTTCAGCCGCAGACTTCAGTCTAAGCGGGTGTGTGGCAAAGAAAGCCACATCTTGGGGACTTATAATCCCGTTACTTCTATCATTCAGCTTTCTTTCCTCTTCCGATAGTTTTGCTGTGAGATTGGCTATGGTCTGATCAGCCACTGGTAGACCACTCCACATTGTCTCGAACACAGCATAACTTGGGGGTAGAGTTTGGATGATTTTGGACACGATCATATCAACAGTCTGTGGCTGTCCCACGCCTCTAAGCTCCTCTGCCATCTGCCTGAAGACATTGACATGGGTAGTGACCTTATGGTCTGGATCCATCCTGTAGCTGTGGAATTTACCGAGAAGCGATCGGACATTAGATGCTGCAACATCAGCAAACTCAGCCAGTAGCCTTTGCCACATTTCCTGGGCAGTAACAGATCCTTCGATAGAGCTCTGGTAGGTCAGCTCGATATTAAAATAGATCAATTGTTGGGCTTGCAGATGTTTATTCACCCAAGTTTCAATCTCAGCTTGATTAGTGACCGGGGCTACTCCCTGCACCGTTGGACCCAGCACCTGTAGACAGGATAGATGTCAGATTAATTTGCTTTTTTTTTCGTCTTTTCCTTAAAAATTTAGAATAGGATGCTGACTTGTTTTCCAGATGCACACAGTGCCTAACCACTGCTTCTGCTTAATCACAAGTCACAAAAAAAGAATTGTCTGTGCACAGTTAGGTTAACACGTGCTTTACAATCAGTTTTGCTCATTCACATTAGTGACCTGAGACTTGCATTCTGACTGCACAGTTAAATTAACATGTGCCTTACGATCAGTTTTTGCTCATTCACATTAGTGACCTGAGACTCGCATTCTGACTGCACCGTTAAATTAACATGTGCCTTACAATCAGTTTTTTTGCTCATTCACATTAGTGACCTGAGACTTGCATTCTGACTGCACAGTTAAATTAACATGTGCCTTACGATCAGTTTTTGCTCATTCACATTAGTGACATGAGACTCGCATTCTGACTGCACCGTTAAATTAACATGTGCCTTACAATCAGTTTTTAAATTCGGAGCAACACCGACTTAGTTGGACAGGCCATATGAGCATGGTTCGACTGGCCACACTGGAAACACAAAGTTTGATATTTAACACGAGGGCACTTTTTGTTACCTGATGAGGCCTGGGTTCAGTGCCTAAGACAATGTTCTCTAGTCTCAGCACCTTAAGCTTGAGCATGATGGCATAGCGAAATTGTGGAAAGTTAATTCCGTTGAAACGAGCAAACTCTCGTCTCTCGGTAATGGATTCCTTTGACATACTTTGAGTTACGTAACTCTGGGCCCATAACCTGTGAAGTTTAAATAAACTGATACAATATATATGCAATTAACTGTGGTCGTTTATTTAAACTACTTCAAGTATGTCACACAATATCTGTCTTATAGTACTTACAATCTGTTCGGAAGAGAGATAAAGATAGTCAGAAGAGAGTTCAGCACTTTTGCATAAGTCACAATCAGACAGGAAAAAATAGAGAGAGTTGCTGCTAAACAGTCAGGAGAGGAAGTTGCCCTCTTGACTGCTAGATGGCGTAGTTTGCCGTTCTAACACAAAGCAAGACCCATCGAGTTGGCGAACTAATTCATTCCGACTTAGTAGGGCCGATGCAAGTCGCCTCACCAAACGGTGCAAGATATTACGCACTTTTAAAAGATGATTTCAGTCAATATAAAGCTGTGTATTTCTTAAAACTCAAATCAGAGACCAGCGAATCTTTCAAAGCTTTCTCCCTGAAACTATTCACCGAAACTGGAAAAAGAATAAAGACACTGAGATCCGACAACGGTGGGGAGTACACCGGTCAAGACTTCAAAAACTGGATGGCAGCAAATGGAATCAACCAACAGACCAGTGCATCCTACACCCCAGAACAGAATGGCAAAGCAGAAAGAGACCATCGCACAACAATAGAGGCCGCTAGAAGTCAGATACACGCAAAAGGAATGCCACTAAAACTATGGGCAGAAGCTGTCAATCATTCCGTGTACACCTTAAACAGAACTGTATCGGAAAATAAAAACGTCACACCATTTGAGCTATTGCATGGTAAGAAACCCGATATATCAAATCTACGAGTTTTTGGATCACCCGCTTACGTTCTAATAGCAGATGCAGAGAGACAAAAACTCGATCCTAAAGCCATCAGAGGCCTGTACGTTGGTGAATGTGAAAATCAAAAGGCCAGCCGTATATTCATCGAATCAACTGGAAGAACTATTGTCAGCCGCCATGTAAAAGTATATGAAAATTTCCAGGTTAGCGAGCAAACAACTGATGCCAACACTCAAACAGCAATTGAATCAAATGAGAATAACAATCGCAATCGATTGGATACTAACAGTACCCAACCTTCGCATCATATTCCTAACCAAAATATCAGTACTGAGAACAAAATAACCAACAGAAAGAGAAAAGAACCCACTGAACCCGTCAGAAAGTCAAAAAGAGGTCTTATCCCAAGAAAACCGTGGCCCATTGATGCAGTGAAAGCAATTTCTACTACAACACCATCACTATGCCGCTCAACAAATTTAGCTCTACAAGCGCATAGCTTCATATTCTACGAACCGAAAATCTACAAAGAAGCCATACAGTCAACAGAAGGCGACCTATGGAAAATTGCAACTGACGATGAAATAAGATCACACCACAAAATACATGGACACTCATCCCCCTGCCCCCAGGACGGAATTGCATTCCCAGTGGTTGGAATTTCAAGATAAAAACGGGAAAAGACGGACTACCTAAAAGAAGAAAGGCACGTTTTTTCGCGAAAGGATACCGCCAAGTTAAGGGCTTCGATTATCAAGAAACATTCGCACCAGTCGTACGATACGACTCTTTACGAGTCGTAATGGCAATTGCAGCCAAACACGATCTAGAACTAATTCAACTAGACGTGAAAACCGCATTTCTCTATGGAGAAGTCGACGAAGAATTATACATTTCACAGCCAGAAGGCTACATCACTGCTGGACGTGAAAACGAAGTATGCAAGTTAAACAAATCGATTTATGGTATCCGTCAAGCATCTCGCATTTGGAACCAAAAACTTCACTCTGCCCTCCTATCATACGTACTGATTCAAAACTCAGCCGACCCATGCATTTATTTCAAAAATGAGGGGAAGACAATCATCATAATCGCCATCTGGGTCGATGATGGTCTTCTAGCTGGAAGCAACAAAGAAATCATAAACAAAATCATGGCGTTCCTCAACAAGAATTTTGAAATGTCTGCTGGACCTGCGGACCACTTTGTTGGACTCGTTATTTCACGCGATCGACGCAACAAAAGAATTTCTCTGTCGGCACCAGAGTACATAGACAAAATTCTTTCAAAATTCAACATGACTAGCTGCCACCCTGTTGCCATTCCGGCCGATAAAGGAGGACCCCGTTTGTCTAAAACAATGTCCCCATCAAACCAGGAAGAAATAGATGCAATGGCTTGTATACCCTATCGCGAAGCAGTTGGGAACATCGTGTATGCGGCAATCACGGCGAGACCTGATATCGCTTTCATCGCGGCCCAGCTTGCACAACACTGTGAAAATCCCGGACTGAGTCACTGGAAGGCGGCTAAACGTGTATTGAAATATTTTGCCGGTACGCGGGAACATGGACTCTGCTTCGGCGATAGCGATTCAACCCTAACTCTTACTGGATACTCAGACGCTGACTACGCAGGCGATCCAGACTCCAGGCGATCCACATCAGGATTCGTTTTTACGCTAAATGGAGCCGCTGTTACCTGGTCCAGCCGGCGCCAACCAATCCTTGCGCTTTCAACTATGGAATCAGAATACATTGCTGCCAGTGATTCATGCAGAGAGGCAATATGGCTGCGCCGGATTATTGGTGAGTTAGACAAATCTCAAGAAACCACGACACCGCTGCTATGCGACAACGAGAGCGCAATCTCATTGGCGCAAAATCCCGAAGCTCACAAGAGATCCAAACACATAGACGTGCGGTACCACTTCATCAGGGAGCAAGTGGTAAAGAAGGTTATTGATGTTTCGTATGTCAACACCAAAGATCAACTAGCCGACATCCTGACAAAAGCGTTGGACTTCGAAAGTCAGACAAAAATTATGGATGAGCTGGGAGTCAGGAAGATTCCAGAGAATGAGGAGTGAAATATCAATTTAATAACTTGGTGCTCAGTGTTGTAAGAAGTTTTGTATGGTGGCATCTATCCTCTCGTGTCTTGTGTTACTATGTTCATTGATTGGTCCTGTCTATATGTCTGTATTGTCTTTACTGATGGCGTAATGAGGGGAAGTGTTGACGTGAAGGCATTTCTGCCATCTAGTGAGCAGTGCGAGTTGTATGGGAAGTAGTGCGTGTCACCGGCCTGGTAGGAATAGCGGACTGTGTGACATATGGAGAGGAAGAAGAGTGATAGAGTCGTCAGAGAGAACCTAGTGAATAATACTTTCATATTAAGAACTGTGTGTATTCCATCATATTTGTGAGTATTATTCACAACACCTTATCTGAGCACATCCAGATTTGACGAATAAACAATTCCTCTAATAAGAGAACCTCATTTCTGTATTCAGTCATTATCACTGAGAACTCTCTTGGACCTTCCCTACTTGATTCCATATTTCCATGAACAGCAAAAAACGGTCGAACTAATTCTTGAATAATGGTTTCGTCTTCTTCCCCATCCTGCTGAATCAGGTTTTGTACAACACTTAATGCAATCACGTTAATGTCTTGTTCACGATTTGCCATTTCAATACGTCAGTAACTTTTTTACAACTATATAATTATTCACTTTTTTACACTTTTTTACTGAAGCCAAGACTGTTTTTTTACGCCTGCATGCCACGTAGTAACCAAATTCTAAACAAAAAAAGAAAAGTGAGGAAAGGCTTCAGGAGTCTGCTTGAGACAATGTGATCCTAACCATCAAGTTGAAATTTTCACTGAGACCAGCTGAGACAAGCTGAGGTCTCAGCTACTTGATACGACCCATGTTGACAGCCTCATACGGCCTGTGGAAAAACCAGTCCGTTGCCAGGCGACGCACAAAGCCCCGCCCTGAAAACAACTTCGCGACCTGATTTTTCCCTATCTTCATGACCGACGTGCCATCTCTCTGAAAAAAAATCTCCCAAAACTTCGAGTCGCTCTTAGATTGCTCCGCGTTTCTTTATCGTTGAGCCGATAATTGACACACCCCCTTCGTTAATCTCCGCGTTATCTCCTCTACAACATGACGTCAAGTTTTGCGACACAGCATCTAAAATAAGAAAACGTATAAAAGATACGTACGAGACCCTGAAATCGACTCGAATGGGCCGACAAAACTGCTCCGCACTAGTGTTGGCGATTATCTAATTTGGTTAGATACAAATTATTTACGCCCACTTTTAGATAACGATACGATTATCGATAAAGTATCTAATTATCCCCATCTACTGGCCAAAACACATACTGCGTACATGATTGTAACAATAAAAAAACGCGGTTAACATAATATTTAAAAATTATATGCAAAAGGGATTGTGAGTTGTGGTAACCACTGTACTACTAACAAGCCTTAAACAGTAAAAAAAAAATATATCAGTTTTACTAATTTGCATCGATAGTCGTCAACAAGAACTTTATGGCGGCGAGAATTTGTTATAATGTAGTAGGCATTAGCGCTAAGGTTAACGACTTGGTCTGTGACCATAAAGTTCGGAGTTCAAATCCAGAAGCGACTGTATATTTTTTCTTGATGATTGGCTCTTGAAAATACATTTGATTTGATTTGATACGGTAGGTGCTACTGGCCATGGCTGGTTGCCACTGGTGACAGTTTACGGGTCGCTATGGCGTCCCTTACACACCTTCGCTTCGGTTTATTGGATTTTTGTTGTAGTTACATAGCACGGAGGCAAAAAAATAGACACGAGAAAGGGGAGGGGGAATAACACAGAATTTGGACGGTTAAATTAAATTCTTTCAATCAGATGTGATTCGAGAAGGAAGGCTATGAGGGAAACCACTATTTTCGTTTGCGTGTGTTTAGGGATAGAGCCATTCAGTCCTAGTAGAGTTGGTACGTCGAACGGGATGTTGAGGGGGATGAGTTTCCTTTCGAGTTTGTCCCTCGCTTCAGAATATTCTTGGCAGTAGAGGAGTATATGTGTCGCGTCTTCTTGTTCTGGGCACCCGTGAGGACATTCATCTGGTATTTCGGGGTCCAATCTGCTCATGAAGTGGTTTAGTTTATTGTGCCCGCTGCGTAACCGAAGCATTGCTGTTTGGATATTTCGTTTCTTGTTAATGTGCCAAGGTAAGACTCCAGTCTCGTTTCTCTGCGTCACCGCCATGTTGTTTGTTTGTGTTGTCAGTTTCTTGAAGGTGATGTTGTTGTATTTAGATTTGACATTGTTGATGGTTTGGTTAATGTCTATTTTGTTTTGGATTGTATTTTCCCAGGTCCTTTTTCGTTTTTTTCGGATTTCGGTGGCCAGTTGGTCAGCAATTTCGTTTCCTGGTATCCCAGCATGTGAAGGTATCCACATTAAAGTGACTTGTATCCCCGATGAATTAAGATTTCTAATTTGATTGATTATTTCAGGTACAGCTGGACTTGCTTCCCATTTGAAATTTGATATTGCTTGAACAGCTGATTTGGAATCAGTGTAGATGGTGACTGAGGGAATTTCATGCTCGTTCAGGTAGTAGAGGGCTTGCCTAATGCCATATAGTTCTGCGACAAAGCTGATGGTGGGTTTTTGAAGGAACCAGGCCTTTTTTTCTCCATGTAGGGGAACGTAGAATGCACATGTGGATGTTTTGGATGACTCGCACACTGATCCATCAGTGTAGATTGCTAGGTGGTTGGGGTCTTGTAATGAAGTAAGGGACAGGAAGGTTTGGGCTGTTCGAGTTGAGTTGAGTGCTTCTTTTTTCTTAAGAGGGAAGTATTTGGTGGGAATGTGAAAGTGTTTCCATGGCGGGAGAGGTTCAACTTCCGGAGTATGCGAGACGGGGGATTTGAAGAGGGTTTTAGTTGTCTGGTCTAGTTTCCTTAGATGGATAATGGCTGCTGGAGTGCTGTTGGGTTTCCATTTCGCCGTTGCTTTGATTAGTTGTTGGACTGTGTCATACGCTGGGTTCCATGCTTTTTCATTAAGTCTCATGAGGTATCTGTAGGCTAGTTGTTCCCATCTACTTTCAACTGGGTGGATGCCGGTTTCCATGTTTAGTAGAGCTCTTGGGGTAGATTTAAAGCAGCCTAGTATGATGCGGAGAATCTGATTTTGGGCTTGATTAAGCTTGTTTATTCTTGTTTTAGGCATGGATCCAAGGACGAACGAGCCGTAGTCGTAGGCGCTCCGAATCATGGCTTTGAAGATGCGGATAAGGAGTGGCAGTTTCAAGGTATTCTTTCCGTATGTCAACGTACGGATTAAGTTAGCTCTTTTCTGTATCTTTTTGATGATTGTCTTCGTGTGGGGTTCCCATGAGAGTTTTTGATCCAGTGTGATTCCTAGGAATTTGTATTGGAACACTTCACTTATGTCTGCTCCACTGAGTTTAAATCGGTGTCCTGGTTCATTTGTCCTTTTCTTTGTGAATGTTAGCGATGCACATTTATCCACGGAGAAGTGGAAGTTCCAACTGATGGCCCATTCTTCTATCTTATCTAGTAGGTCTTGGAGTGGACCCTCTGCCTCTTTCTTCGTTTTAGCGGTGTAGTAGATCGCGACGTCATCGGCGAAGAGGGATGTTTCGCATCCGTTGACCGGCATTGGAAAGTCCGCGAGCATTATGTTGAATAGTAGGGGGCTGAGGACACTTCCTTGTGGTACTCCTTTGCATATCTCTCTTTCATCAGAGAGGTTGTCATCTACCCGGGTTCTGATGCTTCTGCCGGTAAGGAAGTTCTTAAGCCATAACAGGGTGTGTCCTTTAACTTTTGCTTTTGTTAATTTAAACAGGAGTCCAGTTATCCAGACATTGTCATACGCTTTGGATATGTCTAGGAAGATTGCTGTGGTGGAGTGGCTGTTGTTGAAGCCTCTTTTGATTGCTGACTCTATCCGGATCAGGTTGTCTGTGGTGGTGCATCCTCTTCGGAACCCGGTCTGGACCTTGGGGAGTAATTTTAGATGATCTAGATGCCACTTCAGTCTGTTGTTAATCATTTTCTCCATAGCTTTACAGAGACATGAAGTGAGGGAGATTGGTCTGTATGAGTCGGCGCTTCCTGCTGGTTTGTTTGGCTTTAGGGCGGGTGTCACAATTGCGCATTTCCACTCCTTCGGTACGTATCCTTTTCTGAACATTAGGTTGAGCAATTGTAGGAGAGTCTTGCGGTTTTCTGCATTCAGGTTCTTCAACATCTTGTTGTGTATTCTGTCGATGCCCATAGCTTTGTCGGGGAGTTGGGAGAAGCTCCTGGTTAGTTCTTGTAGGCTGAAATCCGAGTTGATGGGATCTAGGTCGGTTCCGGAGAGATTCTTGTTTATTTCTTCCTCGTACTCAGGGTTTGAGGGCATCCTGGACTGGTCACTATCATATGGTGGGGAGAAATGGTCAAGATAGATGTGAACTTTCTCTAGGGGGTCAGCAGTCAGGTCACCGTTGGCTTTCTTGAGGGGAGCGCTGGTGTAATCTTTCCTTCCGTTCATCATGGCCTTGGAGAATTTCCAGAATTTTGATGAGTTGCCGGCGTCCATCGTATCTAGGTGTTTCTCCCATGCACTGTTCTTGGCTGTCAATATTGTCCTTTTCTTGATTGCTTCCATTTTGTTCAGGTTTCACTTGTCTTCTTGCAGTAGGGTAGAGCGCCAGGTTTTGAATGCTTTTTTTGCATTCTTTGCTGCAGCTCTGCACTCCGACGTCCACCAGGGTTTCTTCGACTCACGGGGGGAATCACTATTTTTTGGGGCGAAATGTTTGTTACTAGAGATCATGAGGGATGAGTAGAAGTTGTTGTATGCCGCTTCGGGGTCCCTGGTTGATGGGTTGTTATTCTTTAACTGGGTCGTGATGTCCTCGTTCCAGTTCTGCCATTTAGATTCTTCGAATTTCCATTTTGACTTTGGGGGTGCTTGGGGGGTCGAGTTTAGTTTAACTTCCATGAAGACGGGCAGGTGGTCGCTTCCCCAGTACGGACCAGTCCTTATTGTTGTTAGGTTGGCTATGTCGGGTGTGCACAGTGTTAGGTCGATTGTGGCGTTACGGTTGTCGGATAAACTTGGTCTCGTTCCGAGGTTCTTTGGTGTCGCCAGGATGAATTTACTTTCGTTGTGTAGATAATTTTTGATAATTCTGCCGCAGGTGTTGGTTGGGTTTCCGTCTTCCCATAGCTCGGAATGAGCGTTTAGGTCGCCACCGGCGATGACACTATTTCCGGTGTTGGTGAGTATGTTTTCAATTTCTTCATAATTGCACCGGTTTCCATTTGGGCAGTATAAGGATAGCACTTCTAATTCTTCTTTGTTTTTCAGTTTGATGGTGACTCCAATCGCTTCAAAATTCTCGTTGGGTTCGACGCCGAGTGTGGTAGCTTGCATATTCTTCTTGGTCAGGATCGCTACGCCTCCTCCTTGACCGACACGATTGAGAACAAAAGAGTTGTATGATGAGAATTTCACTTTGTATTCGTTTTTCCAATGGGTTTCACTTAGTAAAACAATGTGAGGGTTGTGGAATCGTAAATTGTTTTTGAATTCTTCCAATCTAGATTTATAGAGTCCTCTAGCGTTCCATTGAAGTATCTTGAGTGGGGGGGTCATGACTTCCTAATTTTTCCGGGTGGCTCGAATCTTGTCGTCGACGATTTGGTTTGGGTGGTTTCTTTGGGGGTTCTGGTCTGTTCATCTGGTCTTTTTCTTTCCGTCGGGCAGCTCGGTCATTTAGGTCCTTCATCAGCATGTCTTGGAGCATGGTCATACGGTTGTCGAGGCTGGTGAATCCGGTTGACATCTGCGTTTCTAGTTTGAGTAGTGGTGCCATTTGGATTTTCATTGATGAGATTTCTTTCTCAACATTCTGTAGTCTCGTCTCTGTTTCGGGTGGAGTAGATGGTTTCTGGGCAGTTTTCTGCATTTCTTCGATTTTCTTTTTGAGGCTGTCGATTTCCTGTCGGATTGACGCGTCTTCGGTGGTGTGTTGGTAGGCCGGTGGCCGTCTGCTTGACACGGGCGTGGGGCCGGAGTGGAGTCTGCCGGCTTCCGTAACTGACATGTTGTTTTCATACGCGAACTTGATGATTTTTTGTTTGTTTGCGGTGATGGGGCAGGCTGCTGTTCCGGCTGCGTGGTCACTTTTTGAGCATGTTGGACATTTTTTGGGGGATTTGCACTGGGCGTCTTCTTCATGTGTGCTAGCGCATTTTCTGCAAACTGGTGGTACTGAACATACTTCTTCTGGGTGGCCAAAAGTCCAGCACTTCCGGCAGAGCGATGGTCTTGGGATGTATTTTTTGACGGTGAATATTTCGTGAGCGATGGTGACTTCCCGTGGTAGAGTTTTGGTATTAAAGAATAGTGTTACCATGGGTAAGATATTCGTGGCGTCGTTCGGGCCGAGATTTGAGAATCTCTTTACTTTGATGACACCTTGGCTGGACAGAAGGTCTAGTAGTTCTTCCTCCGTGTTGTTCGGCGGCACATTGTACATGACACCTTTAACTTCTTGCTCCGATTTGCATAATGAGCAGGATATTACATGTTCGTTGACTTGTGTCTGCTGGAGTAGAAGGTTTTTTTGTTTGTTTGAAGTAGGGTAGATGTAGAGTTCCCCACGCTGCGTCCACTTTGTCCCTGGTCTCACTTGGCCAATTAGTGTGATAAGTCCGGCGATGAAGTTTTCTTGACTGTGAAATTCCAGGGGCGGAACGAGCATGGTTCGCTGATTAATTGGATGATGATTGGGGCACCAATGGCTGGGTTGTTGAAAAGGTCTGAGAATCTGGGATTCGGTCGAACGTCGTGTGCGATGTCTCCTTTCCTTTTTAGTGGGGCCGTTGGTGATTCAGGGTCTTCGATGTTCTCAGATTCAAGAGAGAGGTTCTCAGAATCTACGTAGTCCTCGTTGATGTCCATGCTTGCCATGGGGCTTATGGGGGGTACGCCCCCTTTTTTGACTTATGCACTAATGGAGAGCGGTTAGTAGGTGACTGCACTGTTCCGGGTCTCAAAAGCCAGTCCTCTTGAAAATACATTTTTAACGCATTTGAAAGCTAGCAGACGACGGAAAGATTAGATTTGTGTTTACAATTTGTATCGATACTACCCAACAGCAATTAATCTTTTTTATGCTAAATGTTCTTCGTAGACTGCTGGCGCAGTGGTATAATAGAAGGCTAGTGATACTGAGGCAGTTGGTTCAAACCTGATCGTAGATACTTTTTTAGCGTTTTTATTGTTGGGAAAAACTTGCTTAAATGATTTTTGGCGGGATTTAATAAATCGGTTGCATAACAGACCTATATTTTTTGAATTCTGATGTTTCTTATTGTACTTAGAATTGGTAGTAAATTTAATTAAAAAAGAATTAATAATTGCGGTGGCAACCCTGATATCAATATTAAACAAATTTACTATCCAGCCAAATATAGTGTTGCAGACGACGATAATTTTAGATTTTCGTCTGCAATTTGTATCGATACTACCCAACAACAACAAAATCATTGTTGTGGTGGATAATGTCTACAGAATATTGGCACAGTGGTATAATACAAGGCTAGCGATTCATAGTTAATGGGTTCAAACTTGAACGAAGAATGTTTTTCAGCGTTTTTATTGTTAGGAAAAGCTTGCTTAAATATTTTTTGATGGGATTTTAGAAATCGGTTGCGCAACAGACCAATACTTTTTTAATTATAATGTTTCTTATTGTAATTTGAATTAGTAATAAATTTAATTTAAAAAGAATTAGTAATTGCGGTGGCAACCCTGATAACAATATTAAACAAATTTGCTATCCAGCCAAAAAGTGTTACAGACGACGTATTGGCACAGTGGTATAATACAAGGCTACCGATTCAGAGGTGTTGGTTTCAAACCTGAACGAAGAATGTTTTTAAGCGATTTTATTGTTGGGAAAAGCTTGCTTGAATGATTTTTGACGGAATTTTATAAATCCGTTGCATAACAGACCTATAATTTTTGAATTCTAATGTTTCTTATTGTAAATTGAATTATTAATTAATTAAATTAAAAAAGAATTAGTCATTGCGGTGGCAACCCTGATATCAATAGTAAACAAATTTACTATCCAGCCAAATATAGTGTTACAGACGACGACAAGATTCCTTCGGTAATGTCCTTCGGACAATTTTTTTGAAAAAAATTGTCTATAGACATGTAACGTGGGTCAAAGATAAACAGATTTTGGATCCAAGATTTCTAAATTTCAATCAATTTATAGTGTTCATCTGCTGTAGTCTACTGTCCGGAATTAGCAACACGGGAGTTTATGTAAAAAAATGAAAATGCAATAACGAATTTGATGAATTTTATTCAACAAATGTACTACCGAATGCAGTAGTTTTATAAAATACACTTCTGGGAATCTAACCATATCAATATTGGCTAGGATAATGTAAGTTTAAGACCTATTAAGCGACTTAAAAAAAATTTCCAAAAATTAGAAAAACAATGACATTTGAAGAAAAAATGTTTTATTTCCGCATGACTATTGAACAATTAAACTTAATGATGCCAGCGCAACACCTTACCACTACGCTGTTATTGACATGATGCGACTAGTATGAAAAGCAGTGTAATTTTACATCATCTGCAGCAGTATACTGTCCGGAACAGACTTGCCGTGATCGAAATCAATTTTCAATCGCGATCAAACTCAAACTCAAAAAATGATCGATCGATCAACTCATTTCAAATGAGTTTGATCGCGATCAAACTCAAAAATTTTGATCGCGATCAAACTCATTTCTGCGCTCAAAATTTCTTATTTCACGCCATCTACTGATAATTTGTGGAAATATGCTCCCATAATTTAACTCGCAATGTTTAACATTTTTTCGTTTTACTGTACATGTTCGTTTTATTCACCGCTAGATGGCGTATGAAAAATGAAAAATTGATCGCTAAAATGAGTTTGATCGGCGATCAACTCATTCTGAACTGAGTTGATCGCGCGATCAACTTATTTTGAAATGAGTTGATCGCCGATCAAACTCAAAAAATTGATCGATTGGCAAGTCTGGTCCGGAATTAGCAACACGGGGACTTATGTAAAAAAATGAGAATGCAATCGTGAATTAGATGAAGACTTTTCCTCAAAAATAGACAACAAATTGAATTGTCTTGTAAAAGCAATTTCAGGGAATGTAACCATATAAATATTACTTAGGATAGTTTAAGTTTAAGACATACTAAGCGACTTAAAAATTTAACAAAATATACGCATAAAAAGGAAAAAACTAAATAAATTTTGTATTTCAAACAGTATTGATCCATTGATTTTGATGTTATGAGCCCAACACCTTTTCGCTGAGTTATCACACACAAAGATGTGGATATAGCATCAAAACTTAGGTATCTTGTCGCCGCTTTGTAACTTTCTTCTCCATAGTCTCCGTTCTGGCAGAATGTTTACTACTGCAATATAAAAAAATATATAAAAATCTACTGTTTAAAACATTTTGTTAAAACAAAAACTTACTGTTTAGTGACTGTTATACAGCCTTTTGCACTGACTGCAATGCATTGACAGTTGTAAGGTTACGCAAACAAAAGCGAATGCACTGCCTAGGATTCGGCAACCAGCTAGGTAACAATTACGCAATTTAATTTTTTTAAACTGTAATAGAATCAAATGAAAAACCACTATACCACGTATCAAATTTTGACAGAATTTTGCACAAAATTTGGGGACGATTGGTCATTCAGGGAAGAAACGTATATGGGAATACATAATGGACATTAAACCTTCTGAGATCTACTACTAATACCCTACCCCCTATACCCCACACCCTAAAATTGTTATAGTCCTTCGGTATATATACATATATACCCTCAGGGAAAATTTTAGATTTTCGTCTGCATTTTGTATCGATTCTAACCAACAACAGTCAATTCTTTTTAACTTACGCAATAGTTACTAACTTGAATGGCATATTGGCATAAGGCGATGCTCATGACAACAATGTTCCGTGTTCGATCCCAATAAACAACATAACTTTTTTTATTGCACATTAGTCTGGGAAAATGGTTATTTGACAGTCATAATCGTTGATAATTTGAAGGTTTGACTTTTACTATTTTCGATTTGATTTTCTATTTGGAAAATTATATCGATTGTCGTTCATATAGTTTACTTTAACTGTAGCATAAACTTAATAATATTGCAGGCAACTATAGCTCTGTGGTATCATACAGTAATTGGGATTCAAAGTATCGAAGTTCAAATTTCACTACATCCACACCTTTTATTTCTTATAGGGTTTTAACATTTATTATTTTTCGTGTTCTTTGCGTTTGGACTATTTTGCAATTAGAAATCGTCTTAATTTTTTCGTTCAGCATGAAAAATAAAAAAATTTGATGTAAAATTCGATAAAAATATAGATAAAACTAGCTTTGTAACATACTGTTTAGCCTTAAGAAAAGCAGACGATGATCAGTTCAGATTTGTATTGTGCAATTTATATCGATATTCGGTAACAAAATAATTGTTCTTTGCATGGCACATTTGTTTATCTTCTCAATAGCTCTGTGGATGAAGACATAAATCGCATGGCAAAGGTTCAAAGTTCGAATCCAGCGACGGGTATAGGTCTATTTTTAATTTTTTTTATTTTACAATACGCCATCTATTGAGTATCGTTAAAACTACTTGGAAAGTATCGATACAACGATATATCTAAAAATATCGACTATCTAACATTTATCTAAAAATATCTATATATCGTTAAAAAATTTAGATAGTCGACAACAGTACTCCGCACTCCTTTGCCATTCAGCCGATAAAAACGGGGACTCGACCGGGAGCTGCTGCGTTATTTCCTCTACAAAAGGAGACCAATCTCAGCGGCACAGCATCTAAAATAAAAAAACGAAAGATTAGTGTCGACACCCCTGAAATCGCCGCGCCATCAGCGCCATCTCTGGGGTAAAGTCTCAGAAAAAGTGTCGGTCGATCCACCGGTCGTTGTAGAAGGGTAAGGGTGCCTGTATCAGGGGGTTGGGAAATGCGAGTTTTGATAGAATCCCTATCGGGAAATTACTTAATTAAGCAACGGTATAAGCTCATTAAAATTACTGTTATAATTGTGAATTTCAACACATGGGCATTAGGGTAGTGGAACCGGTTTCAAAATCCCATATCAATACTGTGTACGCTATTTCACAAATTTTGTGCAATACATTATAGTTTTATTTATTTTCCTTTACTTGCCAACCCTTTTTTAAGTTAAGGCTGAGCCATATCTTTTAAAGTGGGTATTTTGAACGAAAGAGAACGCTTGAAAAGCAACTACCCGAGTAATGACCGATCAGATATTTTTCAGGTAGGTAGGTCGGTGCGGTTTAACGTGTCTTTGGTAATCCCTCTATCCCAGTACACAAAATTAAAATAGGTACATAGGTAACAATATTAGGTCTAAATAAATTTTTTTTTACAGTAATGGATAGCCGATGATAAGGGCTATCCACTTCCGTTAAATTTTTGCTTAAAAAATACCTTAACCGAGTAGTAAACCGATTGTATATTTTTGTCGGTGTGGTTTGACGGATCGTGAAACTAAATGAATTAGAATTGGTAAACTATAAGCTCTATATTTGAAAAAAATTACAGGAATGGATAGCTCTTGATAAGATCTATCCATTTGTGCAAAATTATCACATTCAAAATTTTTACTAGGGTAGTAAACCGATTTACAATTTTTTGTTTAGGTCGGTGCGGTTTCACGGGTATCGGGTAACCCCCACCCCCTGATATATGTAAAACTTAAATAATTTTTTGCGGATAAAGCTTAAATAATTTTTTGCGGAAAAACTATAAGTCCAAATTAAATAAATTTTACAGGTATCGATAGCTCTCATCAAATTATACCATTGCTTAATTAAGTAATATTCTAATAAATGAAACCAAAATCATAAAGTTAAAAGGAAATGTATTACGGAAAGGAAACAGAAAGAAAAATAAACAATAAACATAAATAATAACAAACCCAAAACAAAAAAATAACGGCTCAGGCGTTTGTGTAGAGGAGGGAAGATGCGCAGCTTCACGATGTAAATATTTCCCCTAGTGTCGTCGGAGCGAACCCTATCACCTTTCTGTGTAACCATGAAAGACGGTAGGGTTTGCCCCGGTGACCGATATCAAGTTGGATAGGGGAGGGACCACGTTGCACCAATGACGGCAATGCCTAGCTTGTGGTAGAGGGGCCTGAACCCTACAGAGACTTTCAGTTGAACTTTGCCTGGTACGGTTCAGGTACCTAAACGAGATGAAGTTGGTTACTACTGAGCAGTTGTTACAATGCTACAATATTCTAGTGAATATTTACAATAATTTACTTATGAATTATGCATTAAAAAACTTGTTATCTATGGTTAATTTTATTTGTAACATTAATTAAATGTAAAACATTTTACTTGTAATACGTTTTACAAATGCATAATTTTATCTATGTAATGTATTACAATTACAACATTTTACTCATGAATTATTTCTGAATTTGTTTCTAAAACATTAATTTTATTTATGACAAAATTTACCTGTGGATTATGAATTATGAAAATTGTTATCTATGGTTTATTTTATTTGAAATATTAATTACAAATGAAACATTTTACTTGACATACTTTTTACAAATTCATCGTTTCATCTATAAAATTTATTACAAATGAAAAAAAATTACTTGGAATACTATTTTAAAACGCACTATTTTATCTGTGATATTTATTACAACTGAAACATTTTACTTATGAGCAATTCGTAAATTTGTTTCCAAAAATTAATTTTACTTGTGGTCATATTTACTAATGCATTATTGTATTTGTGAAAATGATGTTATTCCTAAAAGTCCTAATGAACATTTTTACTTGTAAAACATTGTTCTTCTGCCGAAAGTTATTACTGAGCATAAGTTTCAATGCTCTATTTTATTAGTGAAATTTTAATTGTGAACAGTTTTAACTGTGAGACTACGTTTTTGCGCTACGCAGCCATCTAATTTGATTAGATACAAATTATCTACGTCTAATTTTAGATAAAGATACGATTGTCGATAAGGTATCATATTATCTCCATCTACCGACCAGAAATTATACTGAGAACATGATTGTATCGATATAACAACATGATTAACACAATTTTTTAAAATGAGATTCAAAAGGGATTAGGAGTTGTGGTAACCACGGCACTATTAACAAGCCTCAAACAATAAAGAAAAAAAAAAAAATTTCTAATTTGAATGGATATTCGTAAACAAGGACTTTAAGCCGACAAGAATTCGAGATAACGTAGTATGCCGTAGCTCTAAGGTTAACGTCTTGTTCTGTGACTATAAAGTTCCGATTTCAATACTATATACGACTGTACGTTTTTTCTCGATTTTGAGCTCTTGAAAATCAATTTTTAACGCTTTTGAAAGCCAACTGACGATGAAAAGATAAAATTTTTTTTACAATTTGTATCAATACTACCCAAGAACAAAGTATTTTTGTTATGCTGCCTAAATCCAGACGACTAGTGGCGCAGTGGTACAATGCAAGATTCGTGATACAAGGCACTGAGATCAAATTCAGACACAAATGCGTTTTTTCCTCAAATTTTTGCTCTTGAAAATCAATTTTATCGCATTTGAAAGTCAGCAGACGACGGAAAGATTAGATTTTTGTTTACAGTTTGTATCGATACTACCCAACAAAAAGAAATGTATGTTATGCTTCTTGAAAGCGTTGAAATTGTTGGGAAAACCTTGCTGCAATGTTTTTGACGGGATTTTAGAAATGGGTTGCATAACAGACCTATATATTTTTAATTAAAATATTTACAATTGTCATTTGAATAGGTAATTGATTTAATTTCGTAAGAATTAGTAATTGCAGTGGCAACCCTGATATCAATAGTAAACAAATTTACTACCCAACCAACTTTGTCTCCGTCACCTAGGTCAAACCTTTGGCTCTTTAAATGAGCTATAAGGTTGTCCTAGGGCAACCCTTTTTTCAATGCCTGATTTTACAAGGGATCACGGGATGCCACCTTCTTTTGTTTCAAGCAGATGAAGGTATGTCCTTAGTTGTATAGCTATAGCAGGCTTAGAAAGTTGCTTTCCAACGACTGTTCAGTTGCTGGTTGTTACCCCGTTTTTAAACCAGTGAGATTCCCATACCTAGAAAGGGAAAATAAAAGAGTGATGTCAGAGCTATAGCATTGAAATTTTTTCAAATAAGTTACCTGTTTGATGAGTGTGTTAATTTTTAAATAATGCCACAATGGTTTACTTTATTATTAAATTAATTTCCATCGTGGATGGAAAACGCAGCCAACACACTGAATGTAAACTTAAAGCTTTTATTGAAATCACACTGCAAGACATTTAGGCCTTTTATTAAACCTAAATAAAAACTCGTTGAATGATAAGAAATTAATTATATTACCTAGCAATTAACAAAATATTCTTACTTCCAATGTCAAATTGTTTTCATGGTTCTCTACGAACTAAACACAGCAAGTTGTTTTTTTAAATTTAAAAATTGTATTCAAATGAAAAATATACACACGCATTTTTTGAAATATCACAAACACAAATAAAGCTTACGTAAAAAAAATCACATTTAAATAAAGTTTAGAAATAAACATTTAAGAAAAAAACAAAACAAACATAAACTAGCTGATCGTCTTCTTGAAACAAAAGAAGGTGGCATCCCGTGATCCCTTGTAAAATCAGACATTGAAAAAGGGTTTTCCTAGGCCAACCATATGGCTCATTTAAAGAGCGAAAGGGTTGGCCGGCGAAGGGTTAGGTGATGGAGACCACGTTGATCCAGCCAATTATATTGAGGAGAAAGGTGGTGAGTATTCAGTTGGATTCACACCAGTAAGTGAAAACGGATCCGTTGGTAACGACTCAGAGTATCCGTTTTCAGCGACTAAAGCAAACGGATATGTATCCAATCACGGGTGAAGACTGTAGTGTATATTGCTGCAGACGACGATAAATTTAGATTTTCGTCTGCAATATCTATCGATACTAACCAATAATAGTGATTTCTTTTAAAGTCAGGTAATAATCATTAATATGAACGGCACAGTGGTAGAAGACGTTGCTTACTACAATAAGGATCCTGGTCCGACCTCGATAACCTACATAAATTGTTTGTGTTGCAAATTTGTCTGGGAAAATGGTGATTTAACAGTTGAAATCGTTGATAATTTCTAGGTTTTGCATATCCTATTTTCTATTTCTTACCCAAATTAAAAAAACAGAAGGTAGAACTTGAAGGCAAAAGTGGTATTTTATTCAATAAACAACATATAAACAAAGGAATAATAATAATGAACACAAATTAAATGAGACAACATTCATTCCTATGCATTTTTGTTAGAAATTAAAGCATGTTGACATTATCGGTATGTAAACAATTTCTACTACCTGAAATTAGTTCTGAAGCACTAGAAAATAGCTGTTCAGATAGCACAGATGTAGAAGGAATACATTTAAATTTAACTGCATCTTTGGAAAGAGGAAGCAGCTCACCTTGGTCTCGTTTAGTTTTCCAAAATCCCAATGGGTCAGCGGAACGGGGTAATAGAGGAAAATCATTATACTCTGCGATACAAATGGTTTTGTTTGCTTCATTGCTCGGTCCTTGGCCTTTCCTTTTAGCGTTGGAAACAGTCGTGGCATAATCATGATCATTCCAAATCGAATTTTTCGTCGTCTTTCAACTGGCAGGTACGGGTATTTCTATCGGAGGAACGTTTTTTTGGTAGTAAAATCCATGTCGACCTTCGTAAGCTTCTCAGCATCACCCGAAACATCTTTTGGAAAGTGTAGCGTGAGCTTCTTTAATCTAAAGAAAAGTTACAATGATTAATTTTTTATACCAGTTACTCTAAATACACTTTTGTATTACCTCGGATCCAAATAAGTTGCAATGATATGAGGCGTTGCATACTTCAGTGTAATGTTGAAACGAATGTTCAGGAAACACAGAAGGTCTTCGTTGAACTAGGCCAGACATGAAACGAAGATCTTTTCCTTCCTCTGATTCAAGAAATGCATTAGCAATCGAATCGAAGGAATAACTTTCGAAATCGACGGGTAATGCTGGGATGATAAGTCAGTTGTCACTTCATCGAAAGGCTGGAACAATTCCATGGCTGCAACAAGAGTTTCCCACTCATGTTCCTGTACGTCCAAATCTGAACGATCAATGGCAGGTGATGAGAGAGAATCTTGCACATACTCTTTAAGCTCGACTAAACTGGCAATCATTGTCAGCGTCGAGTTCCATCTAGTGACCACGTCTTGAGCCAAAACCTTACTCGTTCGGTTTTTGCATAAGGATGCTAACTTAGACGTGGCTTTAGCACTTTGATGGAAGGAAGTCACAATGGCTCTTGACCGTGCTAGAATTGAAGAAAATTCGTGATTTCTTTCAATAGAGCACTTGATTACCGGATTTAAGGTATGTGCAAAGCATGGAATGTGGCGCCATTCGCGATGAGTTTCTTTGACAATTTCTACAGCCCGAACAATGTTGTAGGCTGTGTCAGTGACTACCCCAACCACTGTAAAATAGTAAAATTAAACGTTATTTGGGAGAGAACTACGAGATCAATTACAAATTAATGATAATTACCCTTGTCAATAGTTTTCCACTGGTCAGGAATCCTTTTAAGTCGGGCGGCTAAGTTCTCCAAAGTGGTGGATTCCTCGATGTGTTCTGTTGCCAAAACACGAGAAATCAGTGCCATCGAAGAATCGATGACATGAACCATGTCAGTAAGGTAGTGACGATTGTTCCGACACGTCCAGGCATCCGTGGTGAGGGAAACCCACCACGGATGGCGGTTTGGCGGGTTTGGCGCAAAAATATCATAATTGGGGTTAAGTAATATAAGTCACCCACCTGTTTTTTGCCCCTGGTATTAAATATCTGGAAAAAAGTGTAGACTATATTATCGTTAGACTCCCCTACCCCCAGGCTTACAACACAAATTTATGCAATACGAAACAGAGTCTTTCCATTACTCGTTATTGTCATTGTCGGGTCGGGTAATCGGGTAGCATATAGAAACCCCAAATTCTTTTCATCGATATGCTAGATATCTGCTAGTAAATTGTCAGTGGGTTAACCCACACAGCACAGTGACGTCTTTTAAAGGTTTCTTTTTCATCCTAACGAGACTACTAGGATTTCTTTGTTCTGTACTGAAATCCTACAATGACGACTTAAAGACGGTTTTAGCAGGTGTTGATGACCGGAAAAACTGCTCTAATACACGGATTTTTATGGTCACCAAAGCTCTCATTTTGGCGTTCACTGGGACGACTTTTTGCTCTACCAAAAACAAATGCAAAAAACATTATTCTGCCATCGGATTCGAACACGGATCTCCCGCATTACAGTCGATTAGTATCAATTACATAATAGGTATTTTTAGATTGACAAATCGCACAGTGAAATAATTTTGGCTTCGATCATTAAGAAATTAATTTTTGAATACAATTTAGCATTTAATAAATCGACACTTTCCGCTGTTAGACCACAATACCAGAAACGAAACATAATTGTTATCAGTTTCGATCATTGGACTCCCGCATCATATACTGAGCTTCTTCTTCTTAACCAATCACTGCGTATTGAAAAAAGCAATTCTAGATTATTATTTGATGTTGTGTACGCAATTCTTACAAAGTTTAACCCCAACGCTGCTCTGTTAATTGTGGCAACGTGGCTTTTAAAGAAATGGATCAAAATAAGACGTCTTCTGAGGGACGAGATTTATTTTTTAAAAGGACCCTGGCTTAAGCACGTCCTTTTAATGTCCTTTAGTGGTCCAGTACTGCACGTTCTTAAGACGTTATTAAGAGAGAGAGACTTAGTTATTAAGGCAGATTTAGGATGAGTTACTGCATTAAATTGTTATGTGGGAGATAGCTTTTTCAAAATAAATTGATGTTCTTCTTTTTCTGCAGAATACTGTACATCTTCGGAAGGTGGTTGTGGGTGTTGTTGCTACGTGGTGATAGTCTAAGGATGGAAATTGTTTTCTGGTTTCTCCTTACTTTAAATATTGAATATGGGGAATAGTTGTACATTATGATATAGCATGACCGAGATATCAGTTAACAAGGCGAGTCCGATTAAAAGAGACTTACTGACGGGAGCCAACTTTAGAGTTAGCTGAGAGAATTGCGAGAGACTAATGAGGACTGAAGACGACTGCAGACCGAAGAACACTGGTGAAGACTGGTGGAGACCGGTGAAGACTTGTGAAGACTCGTGAAGTCTTGTGAAGACTGTGAACACTGCAGGAAGAACTGGTGAAGAGTGGTGAAGACTGACTGACAAAATGGAAAGGGGCAACATTTATACGAAGGGGCAACATTTATACGAAAGAGCAAGGTAATTTAGGGTTAGGTGTCGCAAAACGAATTAATATTTTGCTTGTAAATGTAACCACTATGTCAAGAGTTCACAAGTTTGAAGGCCAAGAAGAAGGGAGGTTGAATACCGAAGCCAGACAGATGACCTATCGGAGGAGAAAAAAGTCGTAAGTGTAAGATATTGTTCAGCCCGTGACTGAACTTACCTTAGTAAAGAGAAATATGTGATGATGAAATAAGAACACACGGGAGCACTGGCTGCTGTCTTGACGGTGTGAGGTATATTTTGTAACTGACTGCCCCTTGCCCTGTACATTTTCCGGCCAGTAGGCCGAGGGGCGGGGCTACACAAAATAAATTGTAACATGGTGGCCTCCTAGCGAGGGCCACCCAAATCATATTCAATAAAACGTAATGGAAGTCGTGTCCGTCTTCCAGCTCGTGTTGTCGGATGTTGGGAACGAGATATATTCCCAACAGTAAGCGTGGGAAAAGAGAAAGGATGTAAGGGGAGCACGTGAACGAAAATCAATAACAATACGATGTAATAAACGAAACGGGACAAACAGGGCACAGACAAATTTAATCGGGTTGTGGTAACGGGTACACTACCCGAATGCCCATTGGTGTCAATTCACAATTAAAATTAATTTAAATGAAAGCATACCGTCGCCCAAGGAATTATTTTGTGCGCAAAAATTCAGCTGAGGTAAATTTAAATTTTTTAATGTCCATTTTCGCGTGAATCTGGATTTTTATTTCACTTTAACTGAGATCTGAAATTCATCTCTCCCTACTGGTTTTTTCACTTTAGTTAAAAGGATGTCCAGACCTCAATCCAGCATTCCAATTAACTATTTACCTGTAGATTTTGGCTCCTCCTTTTTCATTTGTTGCGATGTTGTATGCAAAAAGCAGACGAAATAAAAAAATCAATAAGTTTTCAATTTGAGATGAATTATATTTCACCTAAATTGAATTCAGAAAAATCCCGCTTTGTGTGAAATTGATTCACTTCAGCTGAATAAAAGCCGGCGTGAATTTTTGTGCCAAAACGCGCCTTTAGCTAAGTCACATTATAAAAAATGAAAACTAAATTATAAAGGTAAACGGCAATATTGCATAAATCAAAAGAACCAAAAATAAACAATACACGTAAATAACGACACACACAAAATAAATGAAGGCACCAACCGTTTGGCTGCGGCACTAATGGTAGCTAGGGGAAAAATGGGTCGACCAATTCATAATATAAAAACAAGTCGATGACTTAACCTATTTGATCTATTTTTGATGACTTAAACTAAACAATATTTTACTAAATCCAAAAAGGCAAATAACAATTTACCCAGACTCGGAGAAGCGTCTGAAGACCTCCAGGGAAACCAGGGAATTCCTCTAACGGAGCCCAGATTCGGGAGCTAACGCACATTCGGGGCAGCGTTTTATACTGTTGCGCGAATTACTCCCCTCCCGGACTGCGTATCTCCGTATCTTCCTTAGAGGGGACTTCTCATGATAATTTCTTCACCATTATCACAGCGTTGTCCAAGGAGCGGGTGGATCCTCTCTGCGAAGAGATACCCAATCTTCCTTTCCATCCGCGACAATATTCTTACTCCAGGCGACTAACACGGGAGCACCCCCGTCTAGCCCGAATTATCCAGAACATCTTTCTACCAGTTCCTACTTCTATAATATTCTTCCACCTGCATCACCCGCACCCGCGCCAGAATATTCAAACCCTTCTTAAATTAAGATCGCAAAGCAAAAAACCCTTAGATATAGAAATATTTTTATTAATTATTCACTTAAACCCTGGTTAAGTGACCTGCCCGAACTGTCATCACAGTTCGGGATTGGCTTTAACACAGGACTATTAAATACTAATTTATACCTCAACTCACGCATTCTCCCGTAAATCGTATGGCTTAAAACGATAATTCTTCTCACCCACCCATGACTCATCCTAGCGGATGGGTACCCCTTAACCTCCCTAATATTCGACTTAAATGAGTTGACAGAACTGTAAACCCGAGTCAGAATTGGTTTTTGGCATGGAGCTGTCTTTACCTACTGTTTTCCTTATTCGGGTTACGGCTGCATCTTTTCCGTATAAAAAGACCGTGCCTTTCATCTCCAAATACAGTTAATTTTTAGTTTCCTTTACGGTTCCATCTCGGTCCCTCTTAAAGTGCTGTGACCTAACAATTCTGTTTAAATTGCCAGTTTAGTTCAGTTCAACTTATTTCGGTTAATTGGATACTTCCTCCCACTTTGTTTTACCTTTCTCAATTGGTATGTCACATCTTATTTAACTAATATTTGTAGACTAAGACTTAGAAGTCAATACATTTACATTATGGATCAGCCGTCTCTGGTATTTGTTTTTAAACCGCTTTAAAATAATTATTTCATAAAGGAAAGAATGAATAAACCCATTATCTCTCTTCAGAATTAGTGTCTCTTTACAAGATTAGCTGTATTGTAGCCTGGATTTTTTGGAGCAGGAGAAACTCGTCAATAGCCATCGACTTTTTATTAAACAGTCGACTGGGATAGACTAGTCTATAACAATCGGCTACAAACAATTGAAAAAAGTGCAGATGTGATTCGTCTCAATGGATTGACTAGTCATGCGCGACACCATGTTGACATTTATTCAGTCATGGTTTTTGTTATTTGTCGGGAAATTGACTAGTATCATGGAAAGCTACAGAGTTTAAGAAGGCATCGTTAAAGCAAGGCAAAATCGTTTGCGCTATACAGTTTTATTCGACTAAAAAGATTCAGGTAAAAAAAAGGTTGGTTCGCCACTTAAACCCAATAGCCAGAAAAAAAATTTTAATTACGCATTCTTATTATTTTCGGAGATCTATTAAACCGTTATATAATATTAATAGTAATTTAAAATCCGTACGTCAAAACACTTCCTATGAATTTTTTCCTGGAGCTTTTCCCGTGTTTCTTCTACTTCCTTTTCTTTGTGAATACTCCACCAGCAGAATAGTTGCTCTTTCTGGTGGCGGCACCGCTGGCACAGTGGACATAGATGGTGGAGGGGCCGGTGGCCCAGTCATACAAGACGGCCTACCTGATGCAGCCAAAATGGCTTTGAGTCGGAGGAGGTTTGACGTCACGCATCTTCTCTCTATAAAAAAAAAATCCAAAAAGTGATTTAAAACTTAGGTTAAAAAACTTACTGTAGCGGCAGAGGGTGGCAAGATCCTTGGAGAAGGCTCGGCCAGCTCCGCCTCCCCAGCCAGCCTCCGCCCGGCCTTATCAGCCTTCCAGTCTGGCTCAGCCTTCCAGTCTGGCTCTGCCTTCCAGTCTGGCTCAGCCTTCCAGTCTGGCTTAGCCTTCTAGTCTGGCTTGGCCTCCATGGCCGTCTCAGCACCACCGGTCGGGCCAGCCTTACTACACGGCCCAGACTCACCAGCAGCCTTTCGTCGACGACATTCCCTAAGAAAATAAAATATATATATTTAAAAAATTATATACAACGAATTTAATATATTTTTCTTCAATAACTGTAAAATCTGTGATTTACATTTTATATTTGGCCTAGTCGGTCCTTTCGGGTTCCTCATAACCGACGTATTCAAGGAAGTACTGGACCGACTGTGGTATTTGTAACCGAACAATTTGTAACCTATTGGGGTATCTGTAAATTCTAAAATATTTAAGAACAAATAAATTACGACAAATAAGAAAATGTAAAAAAAAAAAGTAAACTCACCCTAATAGCATCCTGCCTTCATAGGGATATCCCAGCTACACCTTTTGGACCAAGTGGGATATCCGACGCTATTTAGGATCATATATTTGACGTCCTGAAAAGGACGTATGAATGATGAAGGAAATAATGAAGGATATCCTTCATTAGACATGCAAAGAAAAAAAATATTATCCTACCACCGGGATCGAAGCCTAGTTTTCTCTTACTTACTTTTGGGAATCACCTGCTTTGGCAATTCAGGTATTCTGATACTGTTTCAAGTACACATTTAGCTAACTGTAGCGCCAAATTTTTTTAAACATTAATTTAGAAAAACTATTCTCACAGAGGATTGCGAGTGAGTTATTATAGTTGTTGTTTATTCTTAAGAATAATTAACTTAATACACACAATCATTTCTAAGTATACTTTTATATTTGAGTATACTTGGCATGATGTTAAACTTATATTATATAAGTTAATGCGATGAATAAGAATATAGCTTACTTAGAGTATATTACAATTAATCAAAAACTCTTATTTAACTTTTATTATTAACATAATTACATGCAATATGTTCGTTTTTGAAGGTCCATTTTTGGACATCCATGGGACATCTAGATAGTAACGGGTTACCCAAGGCCAATTTTCGTCCCCGCGGAACAACACCTGGATGTTCGTTTAGGGTGATACCAAGGACGTTCAAAATTTTACGTCCATAGAACATCTAAACCGTCTCGAAAGACGACAAACGTAGGTCGGAGCAACGAACATCCATAGGATATCTCCAGGAAGGGCAATGCTAGTAGGGCACCTTCTTCCTCGAACAGCGTCAAATTCGAACTCTTCAAAAACTTCAGCGGCTTCTTCGGTGCAATAACTTTGGTTGTAACCTGGCATTTTTGTGCAATGTCCAACAATTAACTTAAGAAAATCCCTCAAGCATAGCCCATAATCTTAATAATGTTTGGTCCAAGGGGAATTAAGTGAATTTTCAAAATTCCAGTCTCTCAAGTCTCCTCCCCTAACTAAACCCCTTTTCAAATAAGAGAAAACGCTATTATTATTAATTACATTACAAATTGTAAGTTTAAAATATATATGTAGAATACTTTCTTTAATTTTTTATTGTAATACTAATTATCGGTATCAAAGTCATAGAGGGAAGGTTCATCCATTGCGTCGTCTTTGGCCTTGGCGTAAGGCTTGGTCGTCAGTTTTTGAGGGTTTTTTAAGGCTTTTCATTTTCAGTGTTAAACTGATACAACAGAAAGCAGCACGGTAGTTAAGGAAAAACGCTAAAGAATGTAACTTTAGGTTGGAATTGGAAATGTATTAATCAATACTGTTCGGTAGCTCCTCAGTTTAGCAGAGAAAGGTTAAGTAGATTCGAGATAGGATATCCTTAAGCTTGTATTGATGCCGAGGATAGAGTTGGCTTTAGTGTTGTAAGGACTATAGCGTTACACCGTATGTGTGTGGCAAATACGGCAGCTAGTGTTGTAAGTACTGCAAAAAAGAGTTGAGACACACCTTATGTGGGAAGAGAATAAGACGACACGTCCGTCTTGGTAGGTAAAAAAAATGCAAGAGAGAGACTGTGTCCTATAATAGGGTCTACTATCCTTCCTAGCGTCTTCTTACGTGGGTTACGGGATAAAGACACAGAACAGATGGGGGGGGGGAGGTAAAACAAAAGAGGGTCATAAAGCGAATACGTTAAAAGGCCACTAGGGGCCGCTACTACAAATAAGACAACCAATAAATTTAACTCTTCGCCGAAATATCCTCCTCCGAAGCCGGTGGAGCTGAAACAGAATCACCGGATGAGCTAGACTACAACAGCGCAAGAGTGTCGATCCCGCGACGAGGGGGTTGTACGTCTATGACTCGAACTAGTCCATCTGGTCCTGGGAATGTCTTGACAATTCAACCGATGTTTCATTGCCCACGCCTTATTAAGACTTTGTCTATGTCCAAAACAATATCGCCAACCTTAAAGTTGGGCTGCGGGTTTTTCCACTTCTTTTTTCCGGCAAGGGAATGGAGGTAAACTTTCTTCCATAAATCCCAAAATAAATTGGCCATCCTTTGAACATATCTGTAATGTTCTCTGGGCAATGTGTCATCCAACGTCCCTGCTGGTGGATTAGCTGAATTCGGACGATTTATAAAATCGTTGGGAGTCAACGGGCGGAAGTCATCAGGATCCGTACTGGCTGCTATTAGGGGACGTCCATTCAATAAGACAGGTACTTCGTACAGGAGGGTGCGAAGTGTCTCTTCCGTCGGATGTTCAATTTTATGGCTTTCCAAGTCTAGAACGGTGTACAGCGGTCTTTTGGCTGATTTCACGAGCGACTCATGCGCTCCACCAAAATGTGGTGTCCGAGGGGGGTGAAATTGCCAAATTTTCTTATTCTTCATGAACTTGTTGATTTTCTCACTGGTATGCAATGTTTCCGTTTCTTCTCGCAGTTCATGCTCGGCACCAACAAAGTTTGTTCCGTTGTCGGAGAGCATTACACGGGGTTTACCGTAGAGTCCAATGAAACGACGAAGACTAAGGAGAAAATCATCAGCCGGGAGTGGGTTCACAAGATCCAAATAGACAGCGCGGGTTATGAGGTAGGTATTCAGAACAGCCCATCGTTTTGCAGTACGATTTCGTGAGAGCCCGAACTCCAGTGGCCCACCAAATCACAGGCTGTTTGTGAGAAAGGAGGTGAGCCACCTTCAAGTCGAAAATCTGGCTTGGAAAGCTTGGCCATAAGTTGCTCGTCGGGTTTGGCTCGACCCCGTTTGCATTTTTCACACTCGTATCTAATCCTTTTGACTAGTTCACTGCGTTTTGGTATCCAGAAGTTCTGTCTGATGTAACTAATCTGGTAGTCTGTTCCAACGTGCTTCAATAAAACGTGGAACACTCGAACGATGGCTCTTGTAAAACTATGTTTCACGGGTAGCAATGGCGGATGTATCTTTTCGTAGGGCAATTTAGCTCGCCCGGCTTGTCTAACGAGTCTTAAAACACCGTCTTTCCCCAAAAATAGTGCGAGAGAGAGTTTACTTGAGGTGGGTTGAAGCCATTTGCCTTTCTTGAGGCGATGGATCTCTTCACTGTAAGCTTCAGATTGGCATCTTTTTACGAGATCATAGAATACATCATCCAGTCTCACCAAGGTTGGAATATCTTCTACTCCGATCTTGATATTTTCCAAATCGAATGTTGAGGCAGCGACAGTGATTTGATGTGATCTTACAGGCCGTATTTCTTTTACCACAGCGATCCATGGTAAATTGGCAAACCAGTTCTCCTCATGGTCTTGTAGGAATGTCGGTCCATTCCACCAATACGTTGGAAAGGCTTCTTCTCCAATCGTCGAGCGGGTAGGGATACCAGCTGGATTTTTCTTGTCCGGTAAAAAACGTTATTCTTCCGGTTGAGTCAGTGTTTTGATTTCTCCAACCCGATGACTGACAAAAATCTGATATTTTGACGCGTTTACCCGAATCCAGTTTCTTACAGTGCTGCTTTTGGTCCACAAAGACCGACGATGTAATACTCGGGTGAATGCACCTTGCACCAAGTGCGCCAAATGTGCTATTTGCAGAGCAGTATTTAGTTCTAGCTTTGGCACCGAAATCATCTTCTTGGGTGCTAATTTTGTTGTTGCCTGCACGTGCCGTACTAGTTATCGTCCATCTGAGTACTGTTAATCACGGCAGCATAGGCTTTCTCTGATGCGTATCCAAATGCGTGAAGCTCCAATCGGACAATATTATCTTCATCTGGGAATAAGCAGTGAGGAATGTGATGTCGTTGATCTGCGTCAAAGTGCTAAACCATTCGTCCCACCAATCATGGTCTTCATTGCTGACGTTATCGTTCCACTGGAGCCCTTTTGTTCCAAGCTCTCTAAGCTTTGTTTTGGCTTTAACGATAATAGGCGCTGCCATACCTTGTGGATCGAACAGACTCGCCATTTTACTTGCAATGCCAACACGAGTGTAGATTAATTCTTCTTACCCGCTTACTCTGAAATTGAACGTGTCCGATTTAGGATTCCAGAAGACGCCAAGGACTTTCTCAGAGTCGTTACTGCTTAACAGAAGTTCGGACAAATTTGAACTAATACCTATGCTTGAGGGTGCTACTGTTTTCAGAAAGGCTGTGGAATTGGAAATCAAACCTTGAAGGTGCATGTCTCCCTTTGCTAAAGTTTATTTAACACCTACAGCTTCTTCAATACCCTCCTCCAGTGACTGGACGGAGCTAAGATAATCGTCAACGTACAGTATCCTGCACAAAAATCCGAACACCGATTTAATTTTTTTAAGCCACCTATTGGCGGGGTAAAGGGTTTTTGGTTTGTTTTTCTTTAAGAGGGAGGGTAGACGGGGTATGGACACATAGGGCAGGGTTGGGTAAGTCTAGACATTTTTTTATGCCTTAAGGTATTACGCTTTAAGGCAAGTAACAGGTTGGGACATTTTTGCAACCCCCAGGGTGGTGTGTTTTTTTAAACGACAGTTGGAAATGTTGGACTTAGGCTGTGTTATATTCTATACCCAAATAAATTACATAGCTGCCTGTGCACAATGTTGTCAATACCGGTGGCATATGTGTAGAGGCTCTGATTGCGACGCCGTAGATCAGTGTTCGATTCCCGATACGGAATTGCGTAATTATTTGGTATCGTTATAACATTCTTCATTCGAATTTGCTGGGAATATTAATTACTTTAAAACGAAGGGGTTTATTATTTTTTTAATTATAAAATATAAAAAAAAGCACATATTGCTCGATAAAAATTTGTTTCATATATAATCGATAATTTCTCGTAAGATAACCACAATTATTTAACACCTCATCTAGAATCGAACACCGATCTCCAGCATCACACTCAGAAACGCTACACCTACGCCATTGACCACGACATAAATGTTCACAGGCAGCTGAAACATAAGCTAAATTGTTTCGGTAAGAAACATTACTAAGCCCAAGCCCTAAATTTCCAACTGTCGTTTTAAAAAAAACACCACCCTGGGGGTTGCAAAAATGTCCCGACCTGTAACTTGCCTTAAAGCGTAATACCTTAAGGCACTTTTTTTAAATGTCTAGACTTACCCAACCCTGCCCTGACGTGTCCATCACCCCGTCTAATCTCCCCCTGAAAGAAATACAAACAAAAAACCCACTACCTTGCCAATAGGTGGCTTTAAAAAATTAAATCGGTGTTCGGATTTTTGTGCAGGATACTGTACATCTTTTTTTTTATTGTTTCGATTACTCTCGAATCATCACTGAAATCGAAAGCAATTCTCCGGGTGGTACTTATCGCGATGAACGGCGAACAGGTAGCACCAAAAGGAAGTATCTTCATTTCACACACGGGAGCTTCCTCCTCTCCCTCTCATTTCCATAGAAACCGAAAGTACCGTGCGTCTCCTTGTCTCAGCCGAATTCGGCTAAATATAGCTTCTATGTCAGCTGCCCACGCAATCTCACCTTCACGAAATTTGAGGATGACTGATGGCAGTGGGGTTTGTAAAGCCGGGCCGCTGAGGATACTGTCGTTCAGGCATTTCCCCTTGAACGGCGCTGAAGCGTCAAACACGACGCGTGGCTTTGTACCTTTTCTCACCCCATGGTGAGCGAGATAATTCTCCGGTGGACCGCAGTCGGCATCTTTAAACACAATAGCATAGCTTTTTTTGAAGTTCTTTTCCATGGCATTTGTATAATCCTGTCGGTAATCGAGGTCTTGTTTAAACCTGTGCAACAACGTTGCCAATCTTCTTTCAGCTAAATGGCTGTTTTTTGGTAAATTTGGCTCCCCAATCTTCCAAGTGATGGGTGTCTCATAACCGACGGCTAATCTGTATGTTCCGCTCTCTAGAATGTTGATAGCTTTTCTCTCTGCTTCGGAAACGCAATCAATCTTGTACTCCATCCCAAAATCTTCGGTAACGCAGAAGCATCTCATCTGCTTCGCCAACGCATATTCTTCTTCTTTGATGTTTGAAAAAACTGCATGTGTCCTCACCATCATATTTCTGATTGAAGTCCCGATTACTCCTCTTACGATCCATCCAAGATGAGTGCGAATCCCTGTTGGTTCGTCTTCTTGTTCAATGCGGGATTCAATAGCTGTCGTCCGGTTATCTTGATCTTTCCTAAGAAGAATGTCCACGCGTCCACCATTACTTTCAACACGAAGAACTGCCAAATGTCTCCAACGTTTCTTCAATGTGTTCCAATCTACAAGCGGAACCGGACTTGCGACAGTAGGCATGGTCAAACCTTGCAGTGTCTATTTTTAACTCCCTGTGGTTAAAAGGAACAAGAAAAAATTTCTAAGTCACCTGTTGGTAGTCTTGTTCTAAGTTGGATACGACGTGAACTGTACTTTCTTAAGATTCCTCCAGCGCAATCCACGGAGAGTGTTTCTGGATATCCACTTAGCTTTAACCGACGAATGAATCCCTCCCTGAAAAGGGTGCTCTTGCTACCTTCGTCGAGAAACACCTTGCTTTTACGGTTCTTCTCTCAGCATCCAGGACATAGAGTTGGATCATGCCGACGACTGCATTTTTTCTTCTTGACTGGCTGGTACGGGCAGTGGCTGGACCAACTGATTCATCTGTTTCTTTTGACTGGTCGTGGAGCAAAGCATGGTGCAGACGTCTGCAATTGGAGATAAAGTTCTCTTCACTCTGAATTCCATGGCAGAATGTCGAGACTTAAAGCATTTGAAACATAGACGATGTCGGATAAAATACGATAGTCTTTCTCTAATTGTAAGGTCCTTAAACACCTGACAATCTTCCAGCCTGTGTGATCCTTCGCACTTGAAGCATTAGCTGCTGCCAGAAGTGTAGATGTTTTTATCGCTCGTCTCAGTGCTTGTCTTGTTGCTACGGGAGTGCTGCTTGTCTCTCTTTCTCCCGGGAGCTCCGTTCAGCTGATCAGCTGCAATGCTAGATGCGTTTTGATACGTGGCGACACGGTTGCAAAGCCAGGTACCAAATTGGTCTAATCCTATTGTTTCAATTCCACTTCCTTTGTCGACGTTCCAAGCCAGACGATCATTTAGCTGTAGCTTGAAGCAGATTCTTTCAATGATATCGGCTGCTACGATTTCACCTATACTGGCAAGATCAAGAAGAGAGATGGGTGCGTATTTTCTCTGCATAACGCTTGAACAATGCAGGATTGTTCTTGTGAATTTCAAGTTTCTCCAACGCTTGAATATGGGCTGCTCGCACAACATCACGCCCACCGTAGTTTTGTTTTAGTGTAACCAAAGCATGAATATGGGCAGCTTCTCCTCCTCCCAGACCATAGACTACGTCTAGACAGTCGCCACGTAGTTGTCTCTCCAGCTGCTTTAGATGTGTCGTGGACTAGCGCGCGGAATAATTCTATCCATGCAAACCACTCCAAAGCTTTCTTCCCGAAATCATATAACTCTGCTAGTACTGCTGAATGTGATCCGGATTCCATGCGTATAGGTGGGCGCATAAGACCAAGACGATACGTATCGATCCAGTCGTCTGGGGCCTCTGGGAGATGTGGGTAAGCTTCTCTGGCTGCTCCCCACTGTCTGTTGTCTTGACACCATATATTAACTGCATCGTTGTCGCAGAATTCTGAAAATGAACTGCGATATCTGTCCTCTTTCACTTGGAGCGATTGTAATGCTCATTCTGCTTCCTTTAAATCCAACTGGGCTGCATTGGCTCTCTTCCAGGCTTCAGTTTGGGTGCTGACTACATTTTAGAGAGATCCGAATTCGGTGGCGTTCATCTTGCTGCGATTTTCCGTGTTGCTGCTGACTACTTTGTTGCAGGAAATACCTTGATGGTTCCGGAGGTGGGTTGTTACCTCTGATTGACGGGGGTTAATGTGCATGTGAGGCGAGATACCATTGGAGCTCTGTCTCCACTGTCTTAACTTGCTGGACATACCTGGTATGTGCCTTGTGTTGCCGACCAAATTCTTCCGGCTCTGCCCCTTCAAGCAGTTGATTGTTGATGTTATGCTCTTCTTTTAACAACTTCCTTGTGTATTCTACAAGGACTTTCAAACCACTTTTTTTTCTTTTCTGATGGCTGATGCAAACTGCGTACACGTGTTCGTGATCTGACGTCTTGTAGTGGTTCGTAAGCGTGTTAACCGTGCGATTTCTGAGATGACAGGATCAGAGACGACTGTTTGGGCTGCTGCTTCAGCTGACGCATCCATGATTGTTACGGCAATAGAAGGGCTAACGGGACGCGACCTTGACGTCGCTGCAATTCTCACTGCTGCATTATTCGCTGCAAAAAGGGCTGGATCATCCATTTTGACTGCTGCTTGGACTAGATGGAGATCTGAACAGCGCAACTTGAAAACGATGTTCGGTCGACTAGTCCCCGTGGTATTTTGATAAAATTATTTAGAGAAAAATTAAGTAGATTCGAGAGGGGATATCCTTAAGCTTGTATTGATGCCAAGAATACAGTTGGCTATAGTGTTGTAAGGACTATAGCGTCACACCTTATGTGTGTGGCGAATACGGCAGTGTTGTAAGTACTGCAGAATAGAGTTGAGACACGCCTTATGTGTAAAGAGAATAAGACGACACGTCTATCTGGATAGGTTACAAAAATTCAAGAGAGAGACTGTGTCCTATAATAGGATCTACTACTCTTCCTAGCGTCTTCTTACGTGGAATACGGGACAAAGACACAGAACAGATGGGGGGAAGGTAAAACAAAAGAGGGTCATAAAGCGAATACGTAAATAGGCCTCTAGTAACCATTTCTACAAATAAGACAATCAATAAATTTAACTCTTCGCCGGGACAAATACCGTTGCAAAATATAAAGAATATCTGTTGTTTTCACTCTTTCTCAGATATCTTGGTAGAAGCTAGCCGAGGATTGTCATGTTGTTCAGTTCAAACCCACTAGGTGGCACTACCATCCGTAAGGAGATTTTTGACGACCAAGACTTATGGACAAAGTTAATGCAGTGAACGAACCATCTCCTCTATTCCTCTGTCCGCATTATGTATTTTAATTTGATTCTACAAGTGTCATAGACCCCTGGTTGCACCACCATGGATATTTTTCCTCTCAGATACCCATTTGGCGGGAACCCTATACGAAAAAAACCAGGATTTTAAAACGGAGCATAAGTGATTTCCGGACTGGTGCGAGCTGCCATTTGGCTACAAATGAGATTATGCGTGAAGTGAACACCACCATACCCGCAAGAGGCGCTCTCGTCGGGTAAAAAACGAATAGTTTTCCACGCAAAAAGATACCAGAGTCATAGATTTTACGGTCTTTCTACTCCTGGTTTCCGGCGTCACTTTTCGCGAACAGGATTTTTTATCTTGCTCCCTTTGAAAGTGCTGCACCAAGTGGAGGTCTGATTGCACTAAGAAGAAAAATGGAGTTTTCGAATACTACCATCCAGCGGATGTCTAGAGAGATAGCGTTGTAGTGCATGCCATCTCCACGTGTTATAGCATTTTCGGAGGGAGCGAGCCCAAAAAAGCCTTAAAAATTGGGTTCTTGAAAAGTGACGTGGGGGGTGGCTTATTTACAGGCGTTTTACATGGAGTACTCAAACCATGTAATCTATGATTCTGAGGCTACTTAGACAGAGAGCCTGCGACAGGTTTGGGACATTTTTTAAAGAAAAGGCAGAACGCCATAAATATTTAAATTAACATACTTTATCGGCGGAAATGGAAGTCTGCCGTGCAGGATAGGGTTCCCGTGTGCGGGACTGACTCCCGAAGTCGGTGGGAAGGTTCCCAAAAGGGAAAATTTTCAAGAAGGATAAGATGTTCACTAAAAAAAGAGCGTGAAAAGTTACGTGTGAACCCCTCAGACCAGACGAAAAAATCGGGTTCCCTTTACCCACCAGACGCAGGTGTGTAAATTTTTCCCCCCTGTCCAATTTCTTTACAAGTGGTGGCGACATCGCATTGACGGCGCAAAATTCAAATTGTTATGTTATGTTTTGAGTACTTAAATAGTTATTAATGAAAAATAGTAATACATACTAAAATATTGTTGTTTTTCATAGTCTGGGTTTGTATTTGCTGACTGGAATAAATATTTTAAACTTAATTGCACACAACATTAATAACTTATTCATTATTATCAATCTTCGAAAGTTGAGTCACCATCGAAGTCATTTTCTTCGCAGTGACTAGTAGTATCTTCGTCGTCTTCTGAATCAATTTCTGCCTCTGGAGCGTGTCCTGTAGCGAAGGTGGTGTCAGCTCACCGATGAACCAATTAGGCGTGAATTTGTTGTCACGCAAAATCCAACCGTTTTTCTCTTGATTGAAAATTATTGGCTTTTTTTCATTTGCGTGGTTCCATATCGAACAAATGCAGTTCGCTCTCATTATTTGTTGCATGAGAACGGATGAGCAGGGAGCCAACAGACTGAAATCAATCCCTTTGACATTTTCCATCGGTTTCTTGCCTTTTTTGGGTTTATACACTATCATAAATCCCAAGAACCGAGCTTCATTAAAGGATGAAAGTCGTTTGTTCCCAGACATTTCACATACGAATTGTTCAATGTCTGAAACAAGCGCTGTGGATAGAGATTCAGATGACCCTAGTATAACGAAGTCCAACAAATATATTTACTCAACATGCCCACATTTGACTGTCTTATATTTACTTCCCTTTTTACTTATGATATCCGCCTTTTCCCCTATGTTAACGTTTACAATTCGTTCTGTATTTCATGCTCATTTCCTTGAAATGTTGTTTGTCAATTCGGAGATGAAGTCATCAACGCTTTGGTCTTACCTCGATGAACACCTGCAGCTGACGTATGTGCGATGCGCATATCGCACAATAAATAAACAATCAATCTGTTAACAAAACATCTTTTGATTGGTTGCCTGTGCCGAGTTGCAACATGCCATCTGCGTCTGTGACCACTTCCGAAATGCGAGGTTTCGTGGTGAACCCACATTTCTGACAAAGAGAGTCGATTCGCAACATCCAAGCAGTTAAGACGTCAATTGCTGAGTGTTTAAACCGTGAGTGGTTCGTACACTTGTCTTTTCTTTTGTTCACGAACTTTTTTTTGGTGAGCAGTTTTCGTGTTTTTTGCCTTCTTGTACTGTCTGTGCACTCGTGTCTTGCTCTTGCTTCCACGAGCCGCATCTTATCGTTTTTACCGCCGTGCGCTCCCGTAACTCTCGCGCTACATCGGTAAGCTTCCAACTTCCCTTATGTTTCTGTCTTTATGATTTGGCTCGTTATCCCATTTCTTGTCCTGTTGTATGTCCCTTCCCGTGTAATCTTTATGGCCTTAGTCAAGTAAATACACACCAATCATTGTGGGTAATTCGCCTCCGAGTTCAGTCTATTTCCCACTCTCAGATACACATTTGAATCTTTGTAATACTCTTCCCCACACAGGGATGTATTTCACTAGCAAGCCAAATGCCTTCATATATTTATCATTTTTTTCTAATATTTTCAAAGGCCTAACTTTTCCTTTGTAAGAAAACGCTGGCGTGTAATCTGATCCGGTAAAAGCATGGAAGCCAGATAAAGCTTTGCATAGTGTATAGCCCAACTTCATACTTAGGGAGGTAATATCAATGAAACGAAGTGTATTATTTCGTTTATGACCTACTTCCAAGTACAATTGACCGTCAGGAAACTTTGATGAGTTCCCGAGAGAAATGACTAATACATCCGTGTCCGATGTTCGAATGACAACTGTCGCGGGGCAGGGAATGCTGGCTACATGTACCAAAATTTTGGTATCAGCTTCTTCGTGTTGAGGGCATGAAAATTCGTGATCTTCTTGTTTAATGACTTTTCCATTGTGCACCTTGTACAAAAAACAAGTTGTTTCTGCACCAATGCGCACTACTTTTTCTCCATACACTTCAGCCAAGGAATCGTCTTCGATTTCTTCTGAAAAAACCTGACAATTTCTTGCCTAAAACTGTCATTTCACAGAAATTGTTTTTAATCCGAAGAGGTTCTTTGATTTGGGCCTGGAAATTTAATTGGCAATGCTCTTTCTTCTTCAGTCCTATGGTCCCGTCCCATATCCCTTATGGCCGGGCTTTTAGTGGTATCAAACACAAAATCTATTCGGATTGCTGGCATTTGGCAAACCTTAACTAATAATGCTCGCGCGAGCTTCCCAAATGTTGCAGGGACGTCAGATCGCAGGCGAAGGAAGAAAAAACTGTCGACGACAAATGCAGTTATTCTTCTGGGAGGTAAAGAGTTGTTCCGCTTTTCTAATTCCTTGAATTATGCTGCCTTTGTGGTTTTTTTCATAAGACCATTCATGTATGCAAAACACATTGGCACAGGCGTTAGCGGATAAGATAGAACTTGTTCTAGATCAATTTTTTTTCTAGCGCAATTGTCAGAATTCGGCCCATTTGATCCCGCTCCATCTTCAAAATTTCAATTTTTCCATCTGCCTTTTTCTCTGTAACTGTAACCCCTGTAACCCCCTCTCAGAGGGGGTTACATAACTCCAAATATCGGTAGTCAAGGAAATTACGGATACTTTTCCAAAACTAGCCTTAAGGTTACTATAAATTTCTTAAAATCTTTGGCAATCAAAGAGCAAAGAGTTTTTGAGGAGAACAAAACATTTTTCGGATTTAAAGCCTGCAACATCTTTTTGAAAAAATACGAATCAACTGTTGATAGGGGCGATGCGTCGGCTATGATGTAATCTATAATCCGTTGATTTATTTTTTCTTGTTCAGTTAAAGGAAGTGGAGCACGGAAAAAAAACTCGCTCGGCCTAGCTTTAGCTCCAATTTTCTGGCTATCTGTAAGTTTCGTCTTGGCAGGAGTTTCTACTCGTTTTCTTTTCTCAGATATCTTTGTTTGTTTTTCCTTTTCGTTCTGAAGCTTGAAAGTAAAATATTCAGACGGATGGATCTACATAGTACATAATTTTAAAACTTTACCTTATTAAATGATCCTAAAAATTTCAATACCTGCTTTTAGTGTCTGGAAAAATTGGTATTAGCACCACGACGCCCAGAAATAAATTTTTTACATAACCCACATTTCCCACGAATGTTTTGATTGTATGGTGGAGTTATGTCAGTTAACTCTTTGGAAAACACAAAAAGGGCAAAAATTCCCACCCTATACCACACAAAAGATTTTTGAGACGAAATATCTTCTACTTCAACAGCGCTATTCTCTTCTGAATCAATTTCGTCTAACGACTCGTACGAAGCCAACACACTATAAACACTGTTACTGTCCTGTCAAAGGAAATCAGAGCAAAAGCTAATGGGTATGTTTTTAAAGTAAACCTAAAACATGATTTGATTTTGATTTGAAATCGATTTGTAAAAACAATAAAATCGTCTGCAAAATCATCTTTCTAAAAACGATTTTTAAATAAAAATCAAAATCGTCAAAAATGATTTAAATATTCGATGATTTGGCGGACACTGCCCCTCTGTTGCAAAGGTTAAAATTTAAATTTTTGGGATGGAGTCGTGAAACTTTGATAGGTCATCAAGGCAGCGCTGGGTGAATCGTTCACTGGCCTGTTTACCGATTACATTTATGTTCAGAAGAAAAGATGAAATCTCTTGCGAAACAGCTTTTCCCGTGGCGATGTTAAACAGCTTTTCTCCCTCCTCGATGAATGGATCTCTGCATGTTTTTATATATTCCACAATTAAGTTCAAATGATTGTTGTCTTTTCTTATACCATAAGAATTAGATTCCTTCGAAACATTTTCTTTTTGGTTAAGTTCAAGGTAATCGAGAATGTTTGAAATTACTCTAGTCCGTATGCTGCGGCTTTTCATCCAACGGGTTCTGCCATCTACACTGTTTGTTAGGACAGAAATTCCTAAGGTATAAAAGTTTAAGTTATGAAAATACGAATATACACTTATTGCTTTAACGGTTACCCGACGATCCACTGGCGGCATCTGCGTTTATTGTTTGCTCAAGAGTCATTGACCTGACTTTCTGGCAAACGGCAAACAAAAGGTCAGTTATTCCTGGATGCGTGATGTCCATGTTTAATAGGTTGTTATAATATCGCGTTAGCCAGCGGGCATAGTTTTGGTGATTAAAAGCAAAGAACATATTGATAAAATCAGGAATGGTGTAAATGAATGGCTGGTAATCACCAGTTCTTATTGCTCTGGAAAACTTGTGGTAGAGTCCAACAAAGGAAACGTACAACATCCACTGGGCAGTAGATCCGTGCTCTCCACTTAGTGTTTTAGTACGAAACTCGTCGTATTTTTTGTAAAATTAAGCAAGGCTGGAATCTTTTAAGGTGATGTTAAAGTCTTCCAATGTGAAGCTACTCAGAGCAGTTTTTATCTCAGTTACGTATTCTTCGTCGATAGTCGTCATGAACTTTGCTAAATGAAGTCGTTCCGTTGCAGCCGCAAGTAGTGGATGGATTCTTTTGCATCTGTGGTAGTTTTTCCCGGACAGGAAACCAAGAAGAGATCCGGGTGCGAGAATTCCGGCTTCTGTCAAAACATAGGGTCCTCTGGACTCTATGTACAGTATCCTGCACAAAAAGGTGAACACCGATTCGTTTTGAAAAAGCCATCTGTGGGTAGAAAATATTAATAGTTTACCTTTTTAAGGAGAGGTAGGGCGGTTTTGGCGCAAAATCATTATAAGGGGGGCTGGGTAATGTCAGTCCAGACACCTTTTTTTGCCCTAGGTATTAAATGTCTGGAAAAGTGTAGACTGTATCGTCGGTAGACTCCCCTACCCCCCGGCTAAGTAGAACTATTTTTGCAATACAAAATAGAGTCTTTCCATTACTCGTTATTGTCATTATCGGGTCGGGTAATCAGGTAGCATATGGAAACCCAAAATTATTTTATCAGTATGCTAGCTATAACTTATCAGATTGTTAGTGGTTTGATGGATACGTTTCCGTCAGCGACTCGGGAGATCGGCGTTCTAGACTTGGATGAGATAACTGTTTACAATATTATTGCGTTTATGAAAAAGTGCAATTGTTTACGAATTAAATAATCATTAATCGTATGTAAATACTTTTTTCAAAATTTTAAATATTACTGATCAAAATTTTATTAATTTATATTAATTAGTTTGATTTGCTCTGAATACTATTAACGCAAACAAGCTTTGAACGCGGAATTCCCGCGTCGCAGATGGAAACTTATCCAATAAGCCACTAACAATATAGTATCAGATAGCTAGCATACTGATAAAAATAATTTTGTGTTTCCATATGCTACCCGATCACCCAACCCGATAATGACCATAACGAGTAATGGAAAGACTCTATTTTGTATTGTTCTACTTCTGCAAAAAATGTTCTACTTAGCCGGGGGGTAGGGGAGTCTACTGGTAATACAGTCTACACTTTTTCCAGACATTTAATACCTAGGGCAAAAAAAGGTGTCTGGACTGACATTACCCAACCCCCCCTTATAATGATTTTGCGCCAAAACCACCCTACCTCTCCTTAAAAAGGTAAACTATTAATATTTTCTATCCACAGATGGCTTTTTCAAAATAAATCGGTGTTCACCTTTTTGTGCAGGATACAGTAAATCCTATTTACATCTTTAAGGACAATGAGCCTCCAAATCGGTAGGCGAAAGTGGGGGGACATTGTAGTGGAAGAGAGTTGGCTCTATATGCCTACGCCCTTGAAAATGACCGTTGACAAAATGGCAACGCTTACTTCGCTTGCATGCTAAGAATTCCTTATCCTATTTAACTTTTTATTGCAGAACATTAACCGTCATTTTTGACTGAATACAGTTCATTTAACAAATAATTAAATTTAATAAATCTAAATGATGTTTAACTTTTTCTATTGTAAATTTTTCGTCCATCTTGCAACACAGAGGGGGTTGTGGATCATTCGTATCTTGGAATCTCAGCCCCTTTGGTGAATCATCCCCCTCCCTAGAAGGGTGAGGACCACACCCATCGTAGCCCCTCTATGATGCAAGTCGTAAGAAGAATAAATAATAACCAAAGTAAAATCACACTCACATTTATGAAATGATTAATTTTTTTGAAATGATATATCGTAAAAAATTTCGGTTAAAGTACTGAAAAATTTTTTTTTTTCATAACGAGTTCTTAAGCTGCAAGTGAATTAAGCGCTGAAATTTTGTCAACGGTAATTTTCAATGACTAAAGGATAAAAGCCAACCCGCATGTCTCGAACATTTCCCCTCCCATCTTGCCTACCGGTTTGGAGGCTCATTGTCCAGAAATATGAAAGAGTAGGAATAAGAAAATAGGCCTAACACTAAGGAGAAATAGGATTGGTCAAAATGTGTTTAAAAATCAGTCCTATTTCTCCCAGTCCTATTTCTCCAGTCCTATTTCGTTGCGGTCCTATTTCACCGACCACCCAAATATATATGAACACGGAACTCGAGGCGTTTACCCACAATGATGACAGTGTATTACTAGACTAGGCCATAAAATATAAAGAAAACGACACGCATGAAAATACGAGAAACTAAAGGGAAACAAAGTGTAAATGGAGACAATGTAAATGGATCTTACCGCAGTAGCACGAGCGATACGGCGAATTCAGACCCGAAATGGAGACGATTGGAAATACAATTCAGACTTTCTTAGATTTTGGGTTCACCATGAAACCTCGCATTTCGTCAAAGTGGCGTGATGCTATTGATGCGTCGCTATGTCGCGCGTGCAGCCAATCAGAAGGTGTTTGTTTAATGGCTTGATTGGCGTCGCGCGTGCGACCAATCAAACGGATGTTTATTTAATGGCGTGATATGCATCGCACGTGTGACCAATCACGGATGTTTGTTTAGTGGCGTGATATGCGTCGCACGTGTGAGTCAGACAGCAGGTGTTCAATTGAGTCAACTCTAAGATGTCTTATGACAAATGGTTACTATGCGGATTACAATATTCGAACAATATGCAAAAGAAGAGTAAATGCAAGAGAGTAAAATGTAGACATAATTATATGCCAAGGGAGAGTAAACATAATATAATACGAATGTGGGTATTATAATTAAATGTATTTGTAGGCCTTCGTTACACTTCCAGAAAAATGTTCAATTAATTTTTTTAATACTTCCTTTTTCCGATGTTTTGATTCATCTTTTTGGATTTCTTCTGGTGGCAAGCATAATTTTCTTATCGTCATGATGTATTGGTTTTCGAATATCTCTTCAAAACGATGAACCTCTTCATTTATTCCTATAATGACTTCAATGAAAGTTAATGTTGATTTAAACGTTTGGTCTCGTAGTTGTTTGTTCAAATTTAATGCAAAATCTTGTTCCATCTTCTTTTCCTTGCAAAGTTTTTGGCCTCATTCAGGTAGCCAAGTCGACAAGAATTATGATACTTCACTTCTTTTGCCATAAAATCAACGCCAGTAGCCTTTCTCAAAAGTTGGAAATCTTCCAATAACTTGGCATTTTCCACTTTGGAATCTTCTCCTGCTTTTGTCATACACCTTGTAAGGGATTCCATCTTATTATTGTGCTTTTTCTTATTTTTGTCACAGAAGAGACATTTGTTTTTCAAAAGTTCCAGTATGACTGACAGACTGACTTGCTACTGAGCTTGATCTCAATAAAAGATTGTTCGTAGAACCTAACCAGAAAAATACATTAATGTTACATGATACTTTACACACGAGTGAAAACCAGAGTTCTATCAGGAACAAAGCATGTAAAAGAATACGATATATATCTGACTGAGATGATTGTCCATTGCTGTCATCGGTAACATTTTCTAAGACTGCATTTTTCTCACTACTTTTCACAGCGGTGTACTTTTTGTAACATTTGGATGATAACCACTGGCATTATTCAACATATGTGGTACATTTATTACACGAAACTTTGAATTTGACCGACTTTGGTAGACAAGTTGGGCTTCTTTGCACTTTTTCAACGGAATTTCATTAAATGAAATAATACCTTCGTTCGTTTGGGTATCTTCTAGGTGAAGAATACACTTTTTTATAGGTTCACATTCATTATTTTCCATTTTTAATTTCCAATATCATGACATTTTCTTGTAAATCAAAACACTTTTTTGAAAACAGACGAATTTTCAAATGACAGCAAAGTGTTGCCAGTTAGTATAATTTATTCATTAGCTTTCAAAATTTAATAATTACAACAAAAAAAGAAGTCCAATACAAATCATTTGAGTAACCAAAACATAACATAAACAATTTAAATTCTGCGCCGTCAATGCGATGTGGCCACCACTTGTAAAGGAATTTGATAGGGGGAAAACAGTTACACACCTGCCTCCGGTGGGTATAGGGAACCCGATTTTTTCGTCTGGTCTGAGGGGTTCACACGTAACTTTTCACGCCCTATATTTTTAGTAAACATCTTATTCTTCTTGAAAATTTTCCCTTTTTGGAACTTTCCCGCCGACTTCGGGAGTCGGTGCCGCACAGGGGAACCCTATCCGGCACGGCGGACTTCCAATTCCGCCGATAAAGTATCTTCATTTGAATATTTATGGCGTTCTGCCTTTTATAAAAAAAATGTCCCAAACCTGTCGCAGGCTCTCGGTCTAACTCCTTTTCTGAGAGGGAAAATAGCCATAGTGGAGCATGCAGGCGTTGGGCTCGCCCAGGGCCGGGGCATAGATGGCGCTAGCGTATTTTTACGTGGTCTTATTCAAAATTTTGGACTGCTAATCGTTTCACGTAATTTTTTTTTCTGTCTACTCTTTCGTCTTCTTGCGCCACAAAACCTTGCCTTTCTTTGCCCGGCGACTCCCTCACTATCTCTCCCCGCCAAAATGCACAATTGTAGTTATCTGTTTACCTTTTTGCAGTCTTTGCCGGTGGACCCCCTCACTGCCTGCCAAACTGCCCACTGTATTGGACCGTCGACCCTTTCATTGCCTCTGCCCGTTCTCCCCCTCCCAGTTTCTGCCCGCCAAAACACCCGCTTTAGTTGCCCAGCTACCCTTTCTTTGCTTCTGCCCACCCCCTTACAGTCTCTGCCCGTCAACCTATTCACTGCCCGACAAAATTACCACTGTATTAACCCGTCGACCCTCACAGTTTCCGCTCGTCAAAACGAGTGCTGTAGATGCCCGCCCACCCTTTCATTTCCTTTGCCCGCTAAAAAGCCCGTTGCAGTTGCCCGTGGATCCACTTTTTGACTCTGTCCGTCGAATCCCTAATAGCCTCTGACAGTTGACCACAAAAAACGCCAGCTGTAGTGGCCCGTCGATCGTTGCGTCTGTCCGTTCTCCCCTTCACTGTCTCTGCCCGTTCACTCGCTCACTGTCAGCCAAAATGCCCACTGAAGTTGCTCGTTGAACCCCAATCTGTCCACAAAAACGCCCGTTGTAGGGGCCTATCGATCCTTTCGTTGCCTCTGTCCGTCTTCCCCCTAACAGCCTCTGTCCCTCCAATCACTCTGTCCGCCAAAACACCCGCTGTCGTTGATCGTCGACTCACTTTTTGCCTCTGTCCGTCTACCCCATCGCAGTCTCTTCCCGTCGATCTACTTACTGCCCGCCAAAATGCCCACAAAAGTTTCCCGTCGTCCATTTCTTTGCCTCTGCCCATCTCTCCCCTGACAGTCTCTGCCCGTCGACAAATTTCTTTCCTTTGCCCGTCGACCTACTCATTGCCCGCACAATTCCCCACTGAAGTTGGCCGTCGTCCTAATCGTCGCCTCTGCCTGTCTACCCCCTCAGTCTCTGCCCATCGACCCATTTTGTCCGCCAAAACGTGTGCTGTAATTTCCCGTCGACCCATCGTTATCTCTACCCGTCTAAACCTCACAGTCTCTGCTCGTTTAATCCCTCGCAGTCTTTGCCGTTGACTTCCTTTTTGCCCGTTTGCCCAGTTTCTGTCCGCAAAAACGCGTGATGTAGTGGCACATCGACCGTATTGTTGTCTCTGCCCGCCCTTCCTTTCACAGTTTCCCAACCTGGACCCAGTTTTAGCTGTTTAATCCTTGGCAGTATCTGCCCGTTTATCTCCTTTTTCCCCGTCGACCTAGTCTTTTCCGGGCAAAATGCCCTCAGTTGTTGCCCGTCAACTCACTTTTTCCTTTTGCCTTCTACCCCTTCACAGTCTCTTTCCATCGACCCACTCCCTGCCCGCTAAAATGCCCACAGTGAAAATGTAGTTGTCCGTCTATCCCCTCACAGTATCTGCCCGTCGGCTCACATGCCACCCGTTCTAAGTAACGACTGAAAAATTGCAAATTTCCACGTTTCCACCCAACCCCTAGTCTTCCAAAAGCCGCATCCCGCCGATTCACCCCAACCGACGAACCACGCCGGCCAATCACAGCATGCGCACCGACATTAGGCTCCACCTTTTTTCCTGTAAATAAATGTATTTTATTTATTATCTGTTTCTTTTTTTCAAGCGGGAAAGCCCTTGTTTATTATAATAAACAGGGTGTAAGTGACACAGGAAGCATCCCTTTGTCCTGAGGGACAAACTGGGGACGTTTCTGTGTCACCACTATGATTCATCGCTCCTATGTATACACTCTCAGTTTTCAGGGGATATTCTAACCCTCTACGACGGATATTCCATCTTCGAATACCCTTGCTTAGAACAGGTCTATAATAGGTTCAACCCTATTCGAAAGCATCGAATACCCATAGAAGAACCCTATGCGAATTCGATTACCGCTCGAATCCCCCGGTATTCGAAGGACAAAGAGTGGACGCATGCCTCACCCCTCTATTCTAATAGAATGGGGGGGGGTGATGAATTTTCTTTTAAAGAAAATACCCGATTAATGGGCCGTATACGTACGATCGGTAATACACGTTGCCATCCGAAAATTTATCGCATTTATTTGTAAAATAACACTTGAAAAAATTATTTGGGAAAAAGACTCGTAAAAAGATCTGTTTATATATAATCATGATCATGATTATGATGCTGTGCACAGCAACGTTTTTTATGTATAATTGATTATCAAATATTTGTTAACATTGATGAAATTTGGCAAACAGCACGACGCTTAGTTATTGAGGCTGTCATTGGAGACAATGAGTTAGTATTTGTGAGATCTTTAATGGATTCAGGCCCAATCTCAACTCTTACTGCAGAAGAGTTGCAGTTGCGTTTCCAGTCAAGTAACATCGTTCCAGCTGTGATTTCTGACAAATTGTTCGGTAAGCAATATACCAATAATTTTATCTTATAAGTCTGTCAATTTTCGATGTTTGTTTTGTGTGTTACCCACTATTTTACCCATCTAAAATGTCTGAAAAATCATTCAAATATTTCGTGTGCTTAGCTATAGTGAGAGGTACTTTTTCCAAACTTACGAATCACTTACGTCTCTTTCATGGATTTTTCACGAGGTTGAATGCAGGTTTAAGGTAAATTTAAAAAAAATTAGCCCTAATACTTCAGTATCATTAACAAACAGTTAAAATATTAATTTTTTTAAAGGTTGAATGGATGAAAAGTCATCCTCCTGGAGGAGAAAATGACTCTGTCATCGAAGAATATATGAAAGCGACCTTCGGTTATCGACAGAAACAAATCAGAACCAGTTTGACTGAGCCAGGTCTCGTCATGGCGGAATACCCTAGGTTTAAGGACTTCCAGAATGGATCGCTGGTAAAAAGTTTTCAAAATGATTAAATGGTTCTTCTCAACAATAACTTTGCTATGCAGTTTTTTTCAGATTTCAAGCTACTCTATCCAGAAGCTAAGGATTTTGATAAATCTTTCAAAGAGAAATACTTAAACGAAATCTTTCTTTTGGCAAATCGTAAAAGCGTCGATATCCCTCAGTCTCCTGATGGTAAAAAAACTTTTATATTCATTTGTCCCCTTGAATGACGTATTTTTTTACAGAATGTTTCAAAGCCATGTACGTGTTGGTTAAACTAACTCCGAGCATCACCAAACTTCGCAAAATTAATTTAAAATTAGTCTTTGAAAGATTAATAGTTTTCGTAAAGGTAGTTATTATTTATATGGCATTTCACGATACATATAATAACAATTTTTCAATTTGTTGTATTAGGAGAATGCGGACTTGATTTCCCTGAGCGAAACTCGAGAGGCACATTTGAAACAACCGTTTATCTGCTGCATGGGCACCATTGAAAATCCAATCAATTATTGGCTAGTAATTGATCGGGAAATCGTCCCCTGTGGAAAAGATTTCGCCGAGGTATTTATAAATTTGTTTTCGTCTTTTTATATCCTAAATTTAAATTATCCACAATATTTGGCAGGGTTTTATGGTTTTTTTGAAGAATGTGTTTTTGAAATCAAAGTTTCCTCTCCCGCTGTTACGGCATTCCGTGCTTCCCTTGAATCGTTACGTACTTTAGCCATTTAGCCTTGAGTTTTGTTTACTGATGGCTGTTAGCAAAATCATTCTCCAATGTGATGGCGCCCGCATTTGCGAATGATTTTGCCAACTCTCTCATCGAGTTTATAATCCCTTACCCGTGGAAGTAATCATGCATATACATGTTCTGGGTTAAAAGTTATTATTAAGAATGTTGCATTGGTTTTTTTAGTTGATCATTGTTTAGCACGTGCTTTAATCGCTTTAATCTGTCTTTCTTATATTTTGACGTGTTCTCAATACAGATTACTTGAGTATTATCTTCTCTCAGTTCTTTTTTATTTAATGCTTAAATTTTGAATCCAGTGTTTGGTTTTATCTGAGCTATACGTATAGGTCTAGATATCGAGACGGATGCTGGAATCTTCTAATAGAAGAGGAAAGTATTCTATTAGTAGCATGTCAATTCTAGAATAGGGGTTAGAATACCCCCCGAATACACTCTATGATAAGGGTATTCGAACCCCTATTCTAGAACAGATATGCTACTAATAGAATACACTCTTGTACTATTAGTAGCAAAAACCAAATTGCTACTAGTTCGAATAGAGCCTTGTCGCCGAAGGAAATCCTGCCACAATACAAGAAGTTTTATTGCAAGGTTAAGGAATTCGAATGTGTTTTTTCTCATCTTCTCTCCGTATTTTTTACCCTTTCAACCCTGTTTGACAACCTGGTAGATATCTTCCGAAACGTTGGACAAAATGGTATTTCGTGTTTAATAGTAGCGAAAAAATATTTTCTCGATCACTTGAAAGACGAATGTAAAACTGATTTGATGAATGAAATTTCTACCGACAATGGCGTGAAAATGCTTGCACTCGCCGCCCAGCTTATCCAGCGATGCATTTGAAAAAGTATACCGTTGATTATTTCCTAAGTTTTCTTGCTCTTGTGATGGCTACCGATGGATTAAAAATGGTGAAAGAAGACAAACTCTTTCGGTCATGTGAATTAATTGAAATGCTGTGTACCTGATGTTGTCCGTTGTCTGTCATGGTGTAAGAAGTTATTGAATCGTTTGATGAAAGGTATCGATAGTGACTAATCTCAAATCGGTAGGTTCAAAGAGGAAGATCAGGCCACAGGTAGGATACGGAATTATCTCCACCCCCTAGTCTCTTACTCTGACTTGAAATGTTGGTTATTCATGTGGTGTTTTCTTCCCCAATCCCTCCTTTTTCTCCGCGATTTTATCAATTTGCTGGCAGATGACCACATCAATAAATTCTAGGGATTTAAAGTTTGTTGTGTGGAAGATAATTAAAATTTGCATCAATCAATTTTCGATTTAATTATAAATAATAATTAATTTAATTAGAATTATTAATTAGTTCCTTCAGTGATGCAGTAAAAGTGGTGAAACAAACTGACCAAAAAAGTGTAAATGGAAAAGGGAAAAACTGCCTGCCTCCATATATTACAAAAAAGCACACAAAAATATGCTGTCCTTTATCTGCGACATCTTTTTACTGTTTATGTACTTTTGATTTTTCGTATCTTGCAGCAAAAAAAAAGTCAGGGTAGGATATTTTAGTTGCCACCTTTTTTACCTCAACATTATAAAAAAGAGAGAGACGGGCGAACCGAATCAACACCGTCTCTTTACCCTGCCTGGTTCTTTTCCGAACGGAACGTTCCGAAATCGGACTTTTCTCTTCACGATCCTCGACGACAACTTCCACGACCACGGTTGTGTCTTTTCTTCCTTTCTCCAGCACGACCCACTTCTTTAAACCCAAATGAATTCAGTGATATAACCAATATGTATAGTTGTTTAATAATAAAAATGTACAGTATCCTGCACAAAAACCAGAACATCAATTTTACTGTTATTGATTTTTCGAAACAAAATAAGATATCTAGACTATTACCAAACATTTTTTTTGTATGGGGGGCAGGGGGGGAGGGCTCTACAAACTGCCCAGTAAAGCTCTTAAAGAAAATCTCTAAAAAATTCATTATAACATCAATAAATTAGTGTTAATAAAATTCAAATTGCTTTTCGGATTTTTGTGAAGTATACTTTACCTTCTCTCACGTCTTTATGGTTGCTTCTTTACAAATTGGTTTTAAATAGCAATCAAATGTCCTTCAAAATCCGAATTATCTACTCTTCGTTTGTTATCATTTTGACGTCTATCAAAGCTTTTTTTTTTCAATTTGTCTTGTCAACATTGACACTGAGTTGGTCAATGCAGTGTGTGATGTTTTATACGATGCAGTCAAGGCTTATGGCTGAGCATTAAGGTAGCTGATTTTCTCTTCTTCTCTTTATTCGCCTGGCTACTGTTCTGACTGATTGTTATTCGATGGGTCGCCGACTCTATTTCTCGAGATTCACCCCTTGAAGAAAAGCGGAAAAGGGGGTAGAAATTTAGGAAAATCACAGAAATTTAGGGAAATCGCGGAAATTTAAAGAAATCACAGAAATTAAAATAAATATCCTTAAAACATGATTATTTAGTTAGCTTTAACCAATTCAGGCTTATTGAATGTAGATTTCTCGTGAATTGTTGGTAATTTCATATAATTTGTTGTTACTTAACGCCATTATTTGAAAACATTTTTTTGTTATATACAGTACCCGCAAAAAGTGTCCGAACGCGGGCCTTGTTTTGGACTTTTTTACATTGAGTCTTACGGCGGCGGGTACCTAGCGCGGACCGGGAAATCGGGCTCAAATATGTCAGCAAAGCAATTAAATTTTACAGTTTTGCTGACAAAATAACAAGCTATAGGGTACTAATTTTTTAATTTTTTTTCTAATAGGATTTGTTGACCAGCATGCTGGTCAAAAAATAATAATACAATTATTCCGTTACATAAAAAACTCTTTCGTTAATATTCTATGTTAATGGCTATAGTGTAATATCAATATTTAATTAAGGAGAATTTTTTTAAACAGGGAAGGTCATATCTTGTTACCCGACAAAACTAGTTTAATTTTTTTCCACCAGGGGCGATGTATTCGCCCAGTAGTTTTTTGACAGCTAACTATCTGTGGTGACAGCAGTCGCTATTTTTTGTAGACAAATCCTTGTCGAGTTTTTGAAAAGTGTTTCTCCTTTTGTCAAACAGATTCAGGTATTCATTTTAAATAGTATATAGTAAACAAAAAACCTTTTCGTTTGTAAAACCAGCGCCCCTGGTGGAAAAAAATTAAACTAGTTTTGTCGGGTAACAAGATATGACCTTCCCTGTTTAAAAAAATTCTCCTTAATTAAATATTGATATTACACTATAGCCATTAACATAGAATATTAACGAAAGAGTTTTTTATGTAACGGAATAATTGTATTATGTACATAATGATTCCTTACATACGAAATAAATATCTATAAATAGGGCATGGTGCCATAAGACGCTATAGAAATTAGGGGCAGTGTTCGTTTATTTGTTGACCAGCATGCTGGTCAACAAATCCTATTAGAAAAAAAATTAAAAAATTAGTACCCTATAGCTTGTTATTTTGTCAGCAAAACTGTAAAATTTAATTGCTTTGCTGACATATTTGAGCCCGATTTCCCGGTCCGCGCTAGGTACCCGCCGCCGTAAGACTCAATGTAAAAAAGTCCAAAACAAGGCCCGCGTTCGGACACTTTTTGCGGGTACTGTAGATATGTGGGAAAGCTTTAGTTGCTAGATAAGAAATATAGAAGACGACGTAAAGACTTGAAATTGGCGCTATGAAAAATCTAGAATTGGACTACTTTTTGTTTTTGAGGAAATATGGGCTAAATCTGGCGTCTCATATGGTCAATATGTTTAAACAACTAAGACATAACAACTAGAGGTCAACCACGAGCCAATCGAAACGCTTTTTTGCCAATCGGGGTTCACATTTCAGGGCATCATGGTGGGGCTTTCAGGGCTTAATCGGGGTACGTAATCAGCGATGTAACTCTGATTGCAACCAATCGATTTATGGTAAAACCTAATGGATCGAGTATTTCGACCCGATTGTCCCGATTATAACCACGATTACACCATATTATGCCCGCCAACCTCGATTTTTTAAACAAAAAAGTGGCTTGATTGTCGGTTGTTTCGTGAGTGGACTGTATAGTTATATGAAATCAATGTGAATGAATTCAGATTTTATTCGCAGATCGTCAATCCTAGTCAAATGGGGAAATAGATCAATAACGATTCAATAAAACAGGGCATGACAGTAAGTACATGAGTGACCCAGTCTTCGATGAGAATAAAACTAATGGGTTCCCTTGCTTGGACACACATCCACACATTCATGTATTAAACGTAAGGGGATAAAATTTAGCTTGGTTGGGAGGGAATATAACAATTCCACAAATACCTAAGAACAGCCTGGGTGGGGTATGCCACTTTATCAGAGAATTAAAATCGCGTCGATGACGATGACTAAACAGTTGCATAAAACAAGTGGCGCCACATTAATTATTTAACAAACAAGATCCTTAATATATGGTCATTCATTCCGTACGTTTCGCTGGTCCAAAATAAAGAACCAGCCCGAATTCGCGGCTGCACTTGATATTATAAATAAAATAAAATGAAATAATTTTCTTTAATTTGATTCCATTTTCTTGTGGTTAATATGGTTGGTAAAAGTAGAAAAAGCTAGAAGTACGCCGGAAAATGGAGAAATCAAGGGAAAATAGGGAAATCGCGGAAATTTACGGAAAAGTACGGGAACTGCCAAAATTAACGGAAATTACGGAAATTTAAAGAATTTACGGAAATCGCGGAAATAGAAAAAAGGCGAATACGGAAAAATTACTCGAGGTTCACCCTTGAAAACTGTCGACGACCCATTGTTCTGCAGAACAATGGGTCGCCGACAGAGCGAGTATATCAAGAGCTCTTGATATACTTATTCAACGGACTCGAATTGGTATACTGCTTCAATCTTGAACTATCGGATGGTGATGCGGTCATTTTGTAGGTTGAGCTGCAGAGCCCTAATCACTCTGTCTCTGTCTCTTGATAACGTATTTTCGTCATATTCTGTCTCGAACAGGAGTGCCATCCCGTAAGACTAGATATTTGTATTCAGCTTCCTGCCGAAACTCTTAAAGTTGATCTAAAAGAAAGTAATGTTATTATTTTTTCCAAATGTGAGACATATTATTTATGAATTTACCAAAAAAATACCATGGGTTTGTGTGTGGGTTCCCTACATGATCGTTGATGTATCGATGTTTCGCCTCCATCTGGCTGTTTGTTCGATTGGTGCCCATGTTAACACAGAATCTCTGTGGCTTACATATGCGCTCCATCCAAAATGAGCGGATATAATGCACAAATAGGTATACTCTACTTTCCACGTCAATGGCATCACTTATTTCGATGGCTTAGTTCTGGAGTTCCTATTCCAAATAAAATCATGAATCGTACAATTTTTATTGTTGGGATTTTAGATACCACCTCGTAGCCATTCCAGGCATCATTGGGGTAGAGAAGGGCAATCGTAATCATCATTTTCCCCAGTCGTCTGATTTGGTCGTTTACCCTGTAAGTTTGTTCTAACCCTAGATATCAGGCGTACCTATATTTGGACTCCAAATGAAAGAAACGTAAAAGCGCACCTAAAATTTGCAACTAGTAGAATTTCGACATCTTAACTCTATAAACAAGAATTAAACTTTCATCTTTTTAAAAATACAAAATGCAGGTAATTGCCTAAAAAAAAATCATCCTTGAACTCTCATCAAGTCGTAAAATGAAATAATCGGCGACGAATTAAGAATATCAAGAGGAAAATTTAAAAAAGGAAATGAATATGTTCAATTCATTTCGAATTTTAGTATTTCCGTTACTCGATTAAAGCTTCATTAGAGAACTTAACATCCCAGAATGGTTATAACAGCAACGTGCCCTTCCAGTCAAAAATACAGTCGACAATGTCGACTCGACCTAGATTGCAGAAGCACCAGCTCATAATCGCTGATGAGAAGACTGGGCTCTGGAACTTTTCCAGTAGTCTGTTAACAAACCTTAAATAACCGACGGAGACAGCATTCGTACAGTGATTGAGACTTGTTTGTCATAAGAAACGATGCCAATGCGATCTTCTTCAAAAATTTTAAATAATAAGTCATGAACCACATGTGATATTCATAATTTTAAAAAATATGTATAAAAAACTTACCTTGCAGTATGATATAGCGTGTAAAGACGATAGTTGGTGGAACCCTCTAAGTGTTGCATGGGAAATCCCATCCATGAGCATCTTGTGGGAAGCAATGAATGCTGGTAGAGTCCCCACTTTTACAAAAACTAATGCTTCTCCGTCCCCATGCAGTTACTCGTCCAAAGAAATTTTTTTTTACTCTATTCACTTCTATGCACATTTGATGAATTAACGGGTACGTTTTGCTGACACGCGCGATATAATGCACTCCAGATGGTAACGAATTAGATTAGCGGACGGCACGGAAATCTGGGTATACAAAAAAAAAAATTTAATAACACGAACAAAATACCTTTACAGGCTGGGAATGCATCTTGGAAATTACCTATCTAGGCACAAGAATGACTAGCCTAATGTTAGAGTCAAAATTTAACGCTGAATACAGGGAAAATAATATCAACAATCAAATTAAATGAGAAAAAAAAACAGGTTACCTTCTCAAATCCAACATGCAAATGGTTTGCAGACAGACATTAGTGTTAGCAGGCTGTTGACTCCATTATTCATGAACTAAAATTTGCTGATGAGCACGTGGTCTTCACGATTGTGAAAGCCACTCGGAGAAAAAATACTTTGCTCATTGCAAATCAGGTTAGCCGTACATCTTCTAGTCAAGTAACGACTACATCGAAACCTTTAAAAATGTTTATTATTGCATGCAAAAAGGAGGAACAATGAAGACAAGTTATACCTGGTACTCCCGTAGACAACTCCATTTCGGTGAAAAATATATTTACCCAAAGAGTCAATGACAATATGGCTGTCGCTAAGAGCTCCAGAGATTAATCGGAATCTTTCCATTTTTACAACAATTCCACCAACGGTTTGAACAATACTGACTTCTAACTTGCCAAGATCAATGACTCTACAAAAACTGAAAATCAACCACCCAGCACAAGAGGGTGGTATGGCCAAGAAACAATATGGTGGTTTAACCAATTTGGGGTGATTTGTCACAAACCTAATTGACAGCGTATGCCTTCCTACAACACGTAAGGGAGACCAACTGTTCTCTTTTAGGGGGAACGGAGAAAGACGTAGAAGCAGGGTAATTTGCTTCACTTAAACTAATAAAAATTGTATTTTTCGTAAACCTTTTATCCCAAAGAACACGACGCTATTAAGAACAACGTTATTGATCATAGTTTATCTTCTCAATTTGAGAAACATAAATGGGCCAATACTGAAAGAGCATGAGCATGAGCATGAACATGAGCACACCGTTATTTTTTTTTATCTTTCACCAAAATAAGAAAAAGTCTTATTCCAGTGGGCAAGAACACATATTGTCATTTCAGTTCCACAGCAATCTGGAAGGGAAAAAAAGGGTTTTTCATGGTTAATTGACCAGTAATAACTTTCTATGTAGCACATCCGCTGATTCATCTTGTAGTTATAATCTTGAACACTGTTTTTTTTTTCTATTTTGGTTTCCACATCGTCTTATTCTTTTTGTAACGAAACGCCAATCGAAGCCCCTTCTTGCCCTGTTTTGCTTAAATAGGCTACGAACTCATTTCCGAAACTCTCTTTAACTTAATGTCCCTATTTGTTGACCTAGTTCTTAGACTTAGAAAAAATATACCAAGTAGAGAGAATAAGTCTCGACACGCCCACTATAAATAGAAACTACAAAGCTTTACAATTGTTTAATTGCTGGAGATCGCGTAGCGACCGAAGGGTAATTGAAATTGCGTTCAATAAAGTGACCCCCCCTTAACTATAGGTGTTGACACTTGTATTCAGCCGCTCTTAACGCAGACAAAGAGAACAAAAGAAGAACGACCCAGATGAGACCCAGTTGATTTTAAAGCCAATCCTCGTTGGCTTCCTCGGAGAGAATGACATTACCGAATGATTCCTTTTTGATCGGTGGATTGTAGTGTTTTGAAAAGACGCTTTCAGATGTCCAGCTTCCCGTCTTCAAGATCAGATCTATCGAAAGGCCGACGCTCGCAGCTTTCGAGGCTGATGCCCCCCACGTGGAGTGGGCCGAATACACTGTGGTGTCGACTCCGGCGTCCCACAGCAAGAGCTTTACCCAGCGCCCAATAGTAGAAGTGCCGACGAGCAGATGGGGTGATTTTATGCTTAAAATCAAACGATGGAGAAGTAGTCCTAAGATCCTTCGTTATGTAACGAGCCAACTGCATTATTTACGCTTTACAGAAGATGGCAAATCTGCACGGACATTGAGTGTACGCAAGGTGTACACAAAGGCAACGCCCACATGACCAAGTGACCGCGCGCCACCGTTATCTAAGCCACACCCAATGTGCCACTTGCAATTCTGTATAAAAGCCGTGTTATTCGCAACAATATTCAGAGTAGAGTAGTGCCATGCTTCTTGGTTTGATTGTATTGCTATTGTAGAAGTCTAATAAATACACGCCTGGCAAATCTTACAATTGGAGGTCCCAACGAGACCTTTTTTTTTTATTTACCATATATTTTTACATGTAGAAATGTCCTCGTTACCATTCCTACTGCTGCTATGCTTTTACGGGTTACACCCGCAGGCATTTGAGACAATTGTGTGCGATTGTTCTGAACCGAAGAATATGGGAATTATTCAATTTCCTGATGCTGATTGCAAGCCGAAAATGAATTCCACGAGAGCTGTTCCAATGGAGAAATATTCACCGTGTGACTATGAACTTTTTCGGTCAAACAGTGATCGTGCCTGAGAAAATCCCTTAATAACACAAACGGCCTACTGTAAAAACTGTATGATGAAAACATTCCCAGCTATGGACACGGAGATAACGCGAAGAAGAATCGTCGCCATAACGATGTTGATGAAAGGAGAATTCAACTACAATTTGCTGGAAGTATCAAGAGAAATGATCAGAAATCACCTACTAGAAGCAAGAGAAATTGGGAAAAACATAAAACAGATTCTGGACACTGTTTTCCCCAATGGAACAACATTATTACACGGGAGTGTGATAAAAGAAAGATACGATGTGACGGATATGTTCCTTCAATACGGAGCTGATAGCAATATTTACGAAGAGGGGATGACAATAGCACACCGAGCAGCAGCAGATAATAATGTCCATTTACTCCGTATTCTATCCCATCACGGTAATACATTCAACATCCAAAACAGCATGGGAGAGCCACCATTACTAGTGGCTATAGCTCTCAATAATATGGAATGTATTAAATATTTGTGGATGGATCGCATTATTGTACACCAAACGCTGGATGAAGAAACAGTGCTCCATTATGCTGCTAAATATAACAACAAATTCGTCGCGGAAGTATGTCCAGCGGAATTCATCAATAGAAGATCACGCACATCAAAGGAAACTGCATTACAAATAGCTGTAAGGCACAGGCATACAGATATTATAGAAATATTGTTACGTCGAGGAGCTCGAGATGATAACCTCAATGCGGACGGGAAGTATGCACAGGACTATATAGATGACGAAACTAGCATTCGAAATCTATTCCGAAAATTCCGAGTGATAAAAAGAAAAAACAAGTGTATCAACAGCCAGACATCATCTAAAAGAAAATAACACCCAATTATTTTAATAAGCGCAAAATGTTATCAAGCTATAATAGTTTAGACGCTTCTTATAACTATATATTTTTTTGCGCAATTCACGTTGCCTTCCTAAGACCTGTAGTCTGCACACAAAGGTAAAATTGGAGGACCAATTTATCCTGCTGTACAGGGGGGGAGGAATGTAACGAGCCAACTGCATTATTTACGCTTTACAGAAGATGGCAAATCTGCACGGACATTGAGTGTACGCAAGGTGTACACAAAGGCAACGCCCACATGACCAAGTGACCGCGCGCCACCGTTATCTAAGCCACACCCAATGTGCCACTTGCAATTCTGTATAAAAGCCGTGTTATTCGCAACAATATTCAGAGTAGAGTAGTGCCATGCTTCTTGGTTTGATTGTATTGCTATTGTAGAAGTCTAATAAATACACGCCTGGCAAATCTTACAGTTACATTGAGATAATGTCCCAAACATAATACTGGGCTAATTAAAGACGATGAGTTAAATGAATTTAAGGAGAACACCTGGAGAGCGCCCTTGCGCAGTGACTATCTCAAGCGATTTAGAGAAAACTTGACCACCAGCTCGAAAAGAACGGTCGATCTGAAATCTATGGCCGCTTTTTTACCGATATCCTGAAAAGTGAGGTCAGTAAGTAGCATTACTAATTTAAATGATCGATTTTTAAACGATAAGGAGGCGTCTGGCCCAAGACGTTCGAGATATGCCTCGAAATATTCTTTGCATTAACTAAACCACCCATGGGTGTTTACCCACCAGTGTTTTGCATCTTTTGTTTTTCGTTATCTAGATACGATAAGATAATTTGCTGATCCCGAAAGATAAGATAAGATAAGATAACCCAAAAAACGCTAAAGATAAGATAAGATAAGATAAGATAAGATAAGATAAAAGATAAATCGATTAACAAACCGATGTTTAAAACGGCGATCAAATCGATTTTTAAATGAAACTTTTGTAAACGATTACTTAATTCATTGCAAAGAGTGCCCTTACACTTAGCCCCTTACTCCACTCCTTACGCATTTGTTTTGTTTCTTAAACTTTTATATGTTATATGTTACAGCGTAACAATAACAGTACCAAACACCAACACAAACTAATTCCTCATGTTTATTTTGCCCACTTCTAATTTTTGTTTATTAACAAAAGAGATCGAAATCAAGCCCCTTTGGCGCATTCGGGATTTAATGTTAGTTTTAGTTGTTATAGTTACTGTTTTCAAATTTTGTTTACATAAGAAATAGTGACATCTAGTTTTTTAAATTTTTAATTAGAAAAAAAGTACAAAGGTGCCATCTGTTTTCCAAATGTTGAAGCACCCCAAACAGTACAAAATGGCCGATTGTTGACTTTGTTATATACGAAAAAAAGATTCTAGTTGTCACATAATTTAACAATTAAGGCAATAAAATGGCGTGCATTATCATTTGTTACCTTTGTCATAACTTATATTGTAACGCGGGTAGTGACTAAGACACGTTTATTCATTGTCATACATGAACATGTTTGTTCATTGATACACTATACTACAACAGATATAAGTAGACTGGGTGGCAGTAAGGGACACATACAAGTATTTATGCACTTTTATGGACAGCAGCTACCGGGGAAAATATCCGCTGACAAGACTGCCGGACATCTCGGGTAGAGTTGCGGTCAATAGCTTATACAGGAGCGCCGGACGTGACAACTAGTAAATAAAGCTTCAATAACGGCCACAATATCTACTAATTTCAACTTTAAAATATCGTTAATACTGTTTTTTCGCTTTCCTTCATTCCTATTGGTGGAAAAAATTCCAGTAAACCTTTTCAAGTTCCTATCTGGAGGAGGAGCCTATTGTAAGTTGTGCTGCGTTAAAGGCCCCTAAACCTTCGGTAATTTAGTAAACTAAATCCCTCAGGGATAAACAAGGTTTCATACGGTTTCGCTTTGCTGATAGAATATCAGAAGCAGTACTGAAAACTCTTTCCACGCTCCCGGATGACACGGATACCAAATATGTCTTTGCAATTGGAGACAAAACTGGAAAGCGATGGCTGTTCAGCCGCCAGAATTCCAGTGGTCTTATTTCTTTCATCGGCAGGGTTGGCTCATTAAGGTAAATTTCCAGCTCCTCGAGAGCTTTGCTGCTACCCACTGAGCTTGATCTTCGTGGCTCAATAACCGTGCTATAGAGAGAGCGTGATTTTTTTTTTGGCTGTAGGGCCGACGATGTCTTCTTCTTGATCTTGCGGCGGTTGGCGTTCCGTGTCGGAAGATTTAGTGGCTAATAGGGATTATAAAAACTTTAATGAGTGATAATACACTACCAAGAAGATAAAATCCTGATACCATATTTGCGGTAGAAATTTTCGAGCTCTGATTTAACAGCACCAAACACGTCGGAACATTGAAGAACATAAGACAAGCGTTTCTCCAGAGAAGCCTTGAGTGCTGAAACAAATTCTTTGCAATGCGAGGTCGCATTGTGCAGCGGACACGCAGTGTTTGGTAAATTTCAGCCATTAATATTAGTGGTAGTCAGCGAAACTTTAGTTAGCCTATTAATATATGCCGGGATGGCTGGGATGACCAACCGTTTTGTAGTCTGCCTGGAATTCGTCGGTCGCTTCTTTAAATGTCTCCAAGACGGTTACTAAAGGATTCTTCAGTTCATTCGCAGGAAATTGTCGTGTTTCTTGGTCGCATTCAATTTTCCTTGAAGGGTTGGTTCCTTTTCGAATGCCTCAATAACCTTGCTCAGCATTAAATATTGGGAATTCCATCGCGTAAATTTTTTTGCTGGTATCCGGAAATTTACCGAATTAACCAACGTTTTAATGTCAATGACACTATGATGTACGTAGTTCATGATTTTGCTGGCTCGATTGATGGCCGTGAGGGCAACACCCCGAAAAGAACAAAAATAAGCTTAACTCAAAATTCACTCTTCTCTCAAGCTTAACTAAAAAAATAGTATAAAATCAATAAACAGATACACTTGCCTTTAGTGTTTACAACGTATCTTTAATGACGAGTTGATGGGTGTGCGTGATGCAGGTGGATCGCAATGAAGACCTCAAGACGTAATGTTGTTCGTCCGCATGAATCATCCATGTAGGGGCTTGAAATAGATACGTATCTTCTAAGCTAACTCCAATATCTTGAATTTCAGAGACATCTTCTCCATCTCCAACTACTTCCAAAATGTCTTCGTCTGAAAGTGGTACATCAAGATAAAAAACTCCATATGGATCTTCTAAATCCAGCTCAAGTTCAACCATTTCCATGTCACCAGTTGATTCCGCTACTGGCTGCAAAGAATGGACTAGGCGAGCTTCCATTTCGGGAAGTTCTTCATCAAATAGTTGAGCTTCGTCTTCTTTCCATCCAGGAAAACCATTGAAATGTGCCGGAATCATGTTGCTGCCACCATCTGTCATAGTTTTATGAACCTGAAATAAAAAAATTTTAAATCATGGTTTGAAAGCTACTTTTAATTGACATTTAAAGCTTACCTTTGTAAATGTATATCCCGATTTTGTAATATATCCTCGTATTCGGCAATTATTGCGTCGGCGGTATGGCGGCTACGCATTTCTTTCACGCCCGAAAAGCAGTTCAACAACTCAAAATCAGTGGTCACCGCTTGGCAGGTGAATCCAATGCACCCGCTCATGTTGTTTGAAGACCAGATGTCTAATATTGTGGTAAATCTAGAAAATTTCATGATTTTTTCCATAACTTGTTTTTTTAAAGTTGCCTTCAAATCTGATATTAAAGTGTTGCGTACTCTCTGGGTAGATGGCAGTTGATAGCCAGGAACTGCAAGCTAATATTGAATTAAAAGCCTTAAAAATTTTTAACACCATACAGATAATAACAGAAAAACTACAAGTCCCTGCATAAAAGTGCGGAATCCGGGTCGGTTAACGATGTGCAATAGAACATGTTCTTCAGAAATCAATCTTATAACGCTCTGATCGAGCGAATCTTTTCTTCCCTTACTCACTGGCTTGGTAGGGTAGACCAAATTTACCATGGAGGGCTTGCTTTTAAGTGGCGTAACGGATGACGAAAAAGAATCCCACTCGTCTTTGTGTACTAACGTACAGTGGACTTTAAAGTTGGTAAAATACTTTTTGTCTCCCTCAAAATACTTGTGGCACAGCTTGGAAACGCCAAATATTTTTCCGATTGGGTTTTTGCGCCAATTCTGGAAAAAATGTGATCGCCACTTTGGCCAAGTATTAACAGTAAATGATGGCATTGGTATGGTTGCTGGTGGTAGTGAGGGCAGTTTTGTTGAAGCATCACTAGTGTTTACTCCTTCCTCATCTTCAACCAGAGCAGCATATTCTTCGAAATCTAAATAAGCCATCGTTACCAAGCAGGGCCAAGTCCTGTTCTTCTTGATCTTGAGCCTCGTTCTCATTTGATTCTTCAACGTTTGATGAGGGTTGATTAAACATTCTTGATGCTATACCTCTTCCTCTCCGACCTCTTTCTCTTCCTACATTTTCTGTTCTTGCTCGTGGCATTGGCATTTTTCACCAGGTAATAAGTAAAAACACATCAAAAAAATGTTAGGTTTCAGATTACCAGAAACTCTATAGCAACTGATCTGAATGGGCAAGTTAAAAAAACATACCTTCAATTTTGAAAACTGTCAGAAAAATTCTACAAAACTCTGAAGGTTGAAGCAAAAAACCATAGGCCACAGGCAAAGCAATCAAGGAAAGGTTGAATATGAATGTTTATTTTACGAAGACCGAGAAAGAGACCTATTACAATCAATGGTGTCTTTGTAGTTTAAATATAAAACCTTTGGGTTTCTTTAAGAAAACAATTACTCACGAGGGTATAAGATCAACAGTGTCAGACTGTCAGTGAACCATTCAGTCATTCACTTGTCAACCAACAGCAAAGCGTGTTAGATTTGAGATAGAACTAAGAAGTTAGCACTAGCTTCTGAGTGTATCTTCACTTCTGTAGTATGCATTGTACGTCAAACTGACGCTGTGAAGCTTTGTAAGATTTAACGTTAACGTCACGTTGACGTTAACGTTATAATAACGCTATTAGACAACAGAGGGAACCACGCGCGAAAAAATAGTCATGTGACAAAATTATCTTTTTAAATATCTTTAAGAAAACCGATAAGATAAGATAAGATATCACCAGAATTTTGAAAGATAAAAGATATCAGAAGATACCAAAATTATCTTATCTTATCTTATCTTATCTTATCTTATCTTATCTTCTCGAAAGATGCAAAACACTGTTACCCCACCCACATCGTGCCCCTCTATTCGGTTTAGGGTTGTCGAGAGCATGGATCAAAAGGTATTAATAGATCTGTAGGCCTTACCCTCCTTGTGCAGATCCGAGAGAAAATCAAGGACAACGGTTAAAGAAGCAGACAGGGGATCCTGATCCCGTCTAGCCTACCAAGTGAGCCATCGTTCCATGCGTCTGGTAGCAAGCTGATGTGGATTATCGGTTTCCACCCATGAGAAGCTGGACCACTCGTTTCGAAAAGCCTCTGGCTTTGAAGCGATCCCGGATAACGCCCAAGCGGCAACCAGGAGGGATCCTCGCGTCAGAAGAGGGTGAGGGTTGCCCAGTGGGTACAAAAGCAGTTTCATGCTCGGTCGAATTACCTGAGAAGGTTGGTGGGCTAGCTCCATAATTGTCAGCCACCGTGGTTGCGCTTGCCAAACCGGTGCCACTAGAATCGGAGCGGCTTTTTCCTTCCTTATTTTTGTCAAGCATCTGGAAATCATGCTGAAGGGGGGAGGGAGTCATACCCTTCCAGGCCATTCCAGCTAAAGGAGAATGCGTCGACCGTCATTGACTCCGGTTGAGGCCTCCAGCTGACGAATGGGCCCAGTTGTCGATTCCAAGCTTAGCTTCCGCCTTGGTCAGATCTGGTCCTCTAAGGTTCGGGTCCTTGAAGCATCGAACCATTGAGCTGTCGGGGGAAATCTTAATTGGAATGAAGAGTTCACCAAATCAGGAATAAAACTTTCTCTAAGCTGCCTGGCCTCAGAAGGTTTCAACGATGAAGTCCTCTCATCCTCTAAACTCTCGCATGTTCTTGCTATGCACCGTGAAGTTCGTTAGAGACATGGGTGACGGGCTATGTCGATGAGGAGTTCGCCTACGATCACGAGTCTGGCTACGACGTTCTGTATAACGTTGATTTTTGTCTTCTTCCTCTCGTGCAGGACTGCTATGGCGATATCTGTCCTGACGGTTCTTTGGGCGCCGATCGCTATCACGTTGACGTGTTTCCTCGATACGCGGAGAGCTGCCCCGGGGCTCTTCATCGTGACGAGCATCCCATTCTTCTTCTTACCCTGGCATTTCGATCGTCTTGGTGTTGGCCGTGACGGTAACTGGAAACCACACTGCTGGCACTTGAACTACTAGAACTAGAGCTGTAGCTAGACATGAGTGTGCTACGTAAGAGCCGAAAAGGGTCTGAATACCAAGAGCGTAGTAGCGCCTAAGGGATCTGAGTCGTTCTTTTTTGTTCCCTTTGTCTGCGTTAAGAGCGGCTGAATACAAGTGTCAACACCTGCAGCAATTTTGAATGCAATTCGTGAAAAGTCACCAAAAACGACCTAAACATGCCGGCGTTAAAAATAGATTTATTTTCGTCTGTCGGGAAATGCCCGAAATGGCCCAAAACCACCCGGCCCATTTTTAGTAATCGTCCTAATTCGTCCGATACCGCCCGAATATGCCCATCTCTACCTCTTCGTGACGTACAAAATTGTCCAATACCGTCCGATTTTGCCCGCCTATACCCTAACATTGTCCCGTATGTCTTCCATGAGATGATGACCAACAAAAAAAATCCCTGCAAACTCGCAAAGGGTGTCAGATTGGTTCTGCCACTTTTTCGTAGTTGCTAACCACGAAAAATACGGGTTACCTACGAAAAATCGGATAACCTACGAAAATTTGATTGGCAGCGAGTTTTTCGGATTACCAACAACAAAAATACGTGTACCTCAAAAAATTTGGTTGGCCACTAATTTTTCGGAATACCAACCCCAAAAAAGACGGGGAACCTACGAAAAGTTAGATGCCAACTAAGTTTTTGTAGGTTCCCCGTCTTTTTTGGGATTGGTTGGTTAGCATCTAATTTTTTTTGGTTGTTGCTACAAATTTTTTTTTTTCAGTACAACGGCGAAAAATTTATAGAAGCAAACCTCATCAAATTGTGGAATACGTCGGACTAGAAAATCACTATTAAAACGAATCCAATTTCTTAGGGATTAGGTAATATGAATGTTAAATTATCATTATATAATATTTCAAAGGTGTCACAGTAGTAAGACATGAGCTTCCGAATCAAAGGTTCTTAGTTTCGATTCGCGTGGGAAAATCATCTTTTTCCTAAAAATCATTTTACCCATGAGGGATTTAGTTTACTAAATTACCAAAGGTTTAGGGGCCTTTAACGCAGCACAACTTACAATAGGCTCCTCCTCCAGATAGTGACCCAAAAAGATTTATAGGGTTTTTCGATATCTGTTTGTTTCCCTTTCCTGATCGAGCAACGCTGCAATCGATGGAACATTTCGTCTGCTACGACCGGTTATTTCTCCATTAGAACTTCTGTTGCCAGGCAACACAAGTCCGGTCACACACTGGTCGTAGCAGCCTAAATGTTGTGTTGCCTTAACAACACAAGTTCTAATGGAAAAAAAACGGTCGGGCTGTGGTAATCAAAATTTCATACAGATATTTTCAACCAGAAATTTTATTTTAATTTCATGTACTGATTTTAATGAAACGGCATGACCCATGGGCCCTTGGGCCCTTGGGTGACAATACACAGTAAATTTAATGTAAACATACCGATGCGTAATTAACTTCTATTCTATAAAATGAAAAAGGTTTTTAATTAGAAACGTTGTATTTGCATCAATAAATAAATTACAAACAATAAATCAGATAAGAAAAATATAGAAAAGAAAAAAATTAATCAAAACGGCAGCCCTGCAGAAAACTCCTTTGTTGAGATTGTGGACCAAAAAACCCATCGCGCCATATAGAAAAGTGCATCGCGCTGTAGACTACCATCGCTCAGAATCACCACGAAGCGTCTCTGAGATCCGTCGCGATGATCGATATCTAGTTGAATGGAAAATAATTGGTATTAGCAGACGAAATGTTCATCGATTTGCTGCGTTGCACGATCTGGAAAGGGTAAAAAAAAATGTCGAAAAGCCCTATATAACGGAAAACAACCGAATCCAATCCTTCCATAAAATCCAGTTTTTGATAACTACAACGAATTATTTATTTATTTCACAGTATGGCATGAGCTAGTGAGGAGGGACATAAACTGTGAACTATGTATTTGCAATACAATATACCGAACGATTAATAAGTTATGGTATTATTACCAAACTAATTTTAATTTTCTGCACAACTATATACTGTTTGGCGGAATTAAATAAGCATTTTAATCAGGGGGATCCCAAATATACAAAGTGTTTCAATTGGTCCTACTCTTCGCGACCTGCCCGTCGCTCCTCACACTGTCTTTGCCTGTCTTCTCCATACTGACTCTGCTGGTAGACCCAAAACTATTTCTATGCATCAAACTAATCTTCGTTTTGCCCATCAACCCGTCCTGTGTCTCTCTCCATCAAACCGCTCGTCGAAACCCAAGCTAACTCTGCCTCTGGACCCGCAAGCTATCTCTGCCCGTCAACCCGTCCTTTGTCTCTCCCCTTCAAATCGAAAATGTCCCTCATAAAAAAAGAAAACACGGATCCAGCGCCTCAAGTGGAAACGAGGCAAACTATAATTTACGGATAAAACTTAGTACCCTCTTCGCGTAAAAAAATTCCATTTCCTAAACTATTTAAGTTTTAGTATAATAACAGATACGGGAATGTAGCATAATGAATATACAATTTAACTGCATAATTTGGGAATCAAAAAATAAATAGAGACAAAATTACCTATTTAAAATGGGAATTCCCACATAAACCATGGACTACTTTATATTAAGGACTGGACTCAGTCCAATCTCGCCGTGTTAATGCCTGTCCGGTAGGCTTTTTTACAGCAAAATAATTAAAAAATACCATTATATTGAGTTTTTAAAGACGAATTCAGCTACATTGTAATTTTTAATGTAAACTTAGGGGGAAAAAAGATATTAACGTTTATTTTATCGGAGTAGGGGAAGAAAGTCGACTTGACTCATACGCCATCTACCCGCCAAACGGCCTAAGTTTTTACTTAGTGTTGTGAGTGTGTTTGAAGGCTGGAAGTGAAGTTAAATATTGTAAACAAAGTGACTTAGACATTCGCAATTCCGTGTTTTTTTAAATTATATGTTTCCATTGGTCATCATTGTATTGATATATAAATGTTGGTGGACGTGTATTGGCATTTGCTGCGAGAAGTGTCGATTCGTGAAACTGAAAGCTGAAGAATTACGGAAGTTTCTTTATGTGCTGCAATTGTGTTTTTATCTTTATTTAAGCCAAAAGTCGAAAATTATGCTAATGAGCTGATCATACACAAAACAAAGAAAAGCTGATTTCAAATCTTGCCGCTTGCCGACGCCAAGTAGCAGGAGCTTAGGCCGTTTGGCAGGTAGATGGCGAATGAGTCAAGTCGACTTTCTACCCGTTCTCTTGAAAGTAAAACGGAAATATCTTTTAAACAATTCAATTTAGGTATAGGAACATTTATTAACTCAGCAATCATTTTTTAATTCTTTGTCTTATATCGACGTAAAAAAAATTACATGGGAGACATAGGAATCATCGAAGTGTCCAGTCCTTAATATAAAGTAGTCCATGCATAAACATAGCACTTTTATAGCAGGCAAAACGTACCATCGATTGCTGCGTTGCACAATCTGAAAAGGGTAACAAAAAGATATCGAAAAGCCTTATAGAGCGAAGCGGTGTTCGGATATTTGATGACTAACATGCTAGTCAACAAATCCTGTAGGTAAAACATAAAAAAATATTGTACTGGATAGCTTATAGTTTATTTAACACTAAAAATTTTTTTTGTAGCTTTATTTTAGTTTTTACTAACCCATTTCCCTATCCGCGCTCACCATTCGCCATAAGACACTGGGTTGAATGGCCCTAGCGTTCGGATACTAAGGGCGGGTACTGTATCTCTGCCCATCAACCCGTATTGCCCGTACGCTCGTACGTCGTATATCTCTTCCCCTCTTAATATTGTCTGAAATTCCTTAAACGAAACTATACCGTGTTTTTCTACGACCAGCGAAAAAGTGAATAAGACACTGTCTGCCAAATAGGTGAACCATTTAAATACCACAATCGGAATTGGTTTGAATTAACATTTTGTGCAGCTTGCTTTTGTTAGTCCTAGTGTAACGATCGTTTACGAGGTGGCCGTGCAATTATGAACATTATTTCACAGCTAAAAACTAAAGATGTGTGTTGATCATGTAAGCTTCTGGTCCGTAATAGTAAAGGCTATGCATAAAAAATGAGGTAAAACAGCACGTCTGGTATATCAAGCTTGATTTCCCAATGAGCTACCCGGTTGGTACCGTCTCATGAACGAGTTGGCGTATATAAACTTTAAATAGCTGTGCGCCAATAGGCATATTTTGGAACCCCCTGACTAATATCTGATTTAATTCAACCAAAAAGTATATAGTTGTATAGATAACTATGTTAGCTACACAAATATATTTTTATGCTTATGTTTATTTTTATATACACAAACTTATTTTTTTGCTTATGCTTATTTTTATATACACTACCGCCACAAAGTTTGGAAACGCACGGTTATTTTCCTCGCGGTTTTCCATGGCCTGTTACGGGAACATGTACCCTGGGTTTGTACGTGATAACTTCTGCTGTAGTAATCGTATTGTATATTTTTTATAACACTTTTTTTTGGCAAAAAAATAAGCTATTCCCACAAAAGGTTTTGATCCCCGGGTTGTTCTAGCCTTTTCGGAAAAGGCTAGTGTAAAAGTTTAGAAACACACCAGTTTCCCTCATAAGACTACGGGTAAAATTAGGGCGACTATAACAATCATTAAAACTCTAGAAAACATTATTTTTCATTGAAACTTATTTTCCGGTCGGGCTAGCAAAAAGTGTATGTTGAACCCCAAACAAATTGTAATAAGTTGTTTTTTACATGAGCTGTGTTTATATCCCTTTGATCTATGCCCTGTTAAAAAGCTCCCGAAAAATATTAATATTTAGTGTACTTATTTTAATTTTTAAAATATGCGTGTTTTTGTGATTCGATTAAAACTATTAAAATACAAGAAAATAGAAATTTGAAAAAATGAACTTTGTTAGTTTTTCCCTCATTTATATTCAGGATAAATTTTGTTTACATAACCTTAAAAGTGTGAAATTCACAGCCACTTTTAGTTGGTCACCTCCTTTTTTTCCCCCTTAAAAACGCGTCCGTGTTTTACACGGCTCTTATGTAAAAATCATGACAACGAAAATCGTTGCCGATAGTGAACTAGAGTTCGCTCCTCATCCGTTAAGGTCTCATTTTAATCGTCGGTTTATCCTTTACCACCCCAATAAATGATTCCCAGGAGCTAGTTTTACTTTTCAAGTTATTTCATGAAATATAAACCCAATTTTCCCCAAATTTTCTTACTACACGTTCTAGTTTCCGCCACTGGATGGCCACTGTTGGATATATGTAAACAATATAACAGAACGCCACAGCGCTCACTGCGGGTGTGGCGGAAACTAGTGCGAAGAATTACGATCAAAAAGTTGAAAATGCATCCCTGAAGGTAAATTGTTCTCAAATTTAGCTACGTAGAATTAATTAACGATGAAACTTAACACTAGGCATACCAAAAACCACACTTCTGGGTCAGTCAAAAGAAGAATCTAATAGCCCATATTCGTCAAGATTAGGGAAAAAATCATGGATTTGGATGCATTTTTCTGAGATTGGAAGCAAGCAAAGCAAATGCAATTACTGTACAAGTACCTTTTTTGTTAATGGCACTGGTACTAATGGCTTTCCATTCCTGCTACGGGTGCTTTTAGCGAGAGGGCTTCTAGCGCTGGAAAATATGTCTTCGACATCGCTAGAATGAGTCTCAATCCAGAGACAGTTGAAGCGCTTGTCTATCTACGATCTTGGTATAGAGCAGGGTTGGTGGGAGAAGTAAATTTTGATGAATGTTTTGGTAACGAGCTGCCAAATAATAATGATTAAAACTGTGTTTCGTAGTTGATAAGCAAATGTTCATTTCGTTACACTTGTCAAGGCTTTCGCCGTATATATCATTCAAGAAATACAATTTTGAAACCAAATATAAAAAAATAACAGGAAAAAATAAATCTGGGGCAATTGGGGTAAAAACCCGGTGAGAACCGGGTTTCGAACCGGGTAGTAGAACCGGTTTCACTTTTCGATTACCTACGTTTTGATTTAGATTTTGATTTAGAAAATCAAAATTTTGCTCCTACAATGCATTTTTTTAGAGGGAAAAATAAAAACCGGGGAGACGTTTTGCCATAAGAGGTCATGTTATAAAGGCCGAAAAACGGCCAAGTGTATATTATTTTGGGAGGTTACTGCATGTATTATACATAAATATATTTTTATTTATGCTCTCCATGGCTCTTCGCTAAATAAATTATTTTATGGAATTTAATGTATTTACTTTTTAAAAAATGCGATGAACTTTTAGAGAAATGAATACAGTTTCATTCAGTACTATTTCAAATAATTTTTTTAAAATTTAGTTGGTTAAATTGAAAAAAAAAACTTAATTAATAAGAAAACGCTTTTATGGATGAAAAAACTGAATTTTAACTAAATAAATTACCCTATGTAAAAGAAATCTTATCATAATAAGAAATATTTCGTTTTTTCGTTTTAAAACGTAAAGACCTGTGTCAGATGCTGAGTTGCCAAGTTTCAAAATGGCTCACTGATGTCGGTCCTCTCGTTCCTATAGAGCAGTAAAACATCCAAGGTTTCGCGTTCTCCACAAATGCGAAAAATCTCATTTGTGTCCAAGTTGGTCTGCTGTGGCTGCAGCGTCTTATGGAGAACCAACTCCTTCGCGTTAAAAAATAAGTTTTAGTTACTATAATTTAGATTTCTCTCCTCTTCTTTGTTACAGTGGGTATGTAAAAGTTTCTTCATTTCTTCATTTCCTAAATTTTTTTTCTAGCCCCAATTCTATCTAGTTTAGTTTCATTTCATTATTGTTATTAAGTGGCTCGGTTCTTCTAGCAGAAAAATTTCGTTTCCTGCAAGAAGTTCGTCTGTTACAAAGGAACGAGCCACGAGAAAAAAACAGCCACTCATAAACAATAATCGCCAACGAGTCAAGCCAGGGCCGCAGATTGTAATAAACCTGTGGTTATGAAGTTTTTTGATAATTTGGGTATGTAAATACTGAAACACCAATTCAAAGCACATGAAATATGGAACTGTGACGAAACAGACGACCCAAATGTCAACTCGTTACCAAAAGTAATTACAACTAAAGGAACAAAGCAAGTAATATTTAATAAATTTTATTTTATAACCAACAATTAATAAAGTTCAACTTGTAATTAATAGGTGCAACAGACTGTATCAGTGGAACGGGGTGTAAATGTCACCATGCTTTCCTTCATCAATGCTGGTGGTGGTTGCGTTGTTGGTTTGTTTTTCCAAGGAAAAAAATTGCCCCAACCATGTTTCAAAATGGGCCCTTAGATTGTATCGGATTACCTCGCGAATCTGTTTGGATGACGGGACAGAACTTCTTCAAATCTCTGCAACATTTCTACTCTTTTGTCAAATACTCATTAAACCAATTTTATTGATTATGGACAACCACAGTAATCAGATGGACTTTCAAGCCGTCACATTCGCCAAAGAAAACGGAATTTTCGTGCTTAAACTACCACCCCATTGCTCTCATGTTCTTCAGCCGCTCAACGTTACTTTGTTTGTGCCATTAGATTAACAAAAACCCAGGAGGCAGAATTTCAATTAAATAAATAGCACAGCTATCGCGTTCTCCATTTGAAAGTTCTTTTACGCCTCAGAAGATCATAAAGAGATCTGAAATTACGGGTATCTACCCAATCAACCGATTTGCCATTCCAGAGTTTTGCTACGCACCGTCATTTGTTACTGACACACCAGGTAACAAAGTATTTTATAATACCTGCATTGTACGAAAATATTTATTATCCTTCTTTATCTTTTTATAGCCCCAAACACTGTCGCAGAAGTTCCCATTCCAGCGTGTCAACAAATTGTGCAGAACACTCCTGATTCTCATACGTCAGAAACATCTCCAATCCCAGTGATCTCTCCAGTGACTCTTGTCCAAAATCTTATTCAATGCATTCAATATATTGAGAAGGACACTCGTGGTTCTCAGTCGTCAGAGACTATCACTTTAACACCAGAAACATCTACAATCCCAGTGATCTCTCCAGGGACTCTTGTCCAAAATCTAATTCCATGCATTCAGTGTAGGGGAGACTGGAGTATGCCGGGACACTGGGTCAAGAGGGACAGTAGGGGGAAAGATAGTAGATTTTAATAAAATAAAAAATTTTTTTAGTTTGTTATTTAGATACATACAATCTACTTTGGCATGAAATTTGGTTGAGTTTTGTCAATAACTGTATCAGTTATTAACAAAACTAAAAAAATTTGTTTTTTTTAGTTAATTTTGTCTCCGCCATTTAATGTTACTAGAAAAAAATAATCGCAAATGGCATGTAAATTTAATATGGAAATGAAGCCTAATCATTTCTTTATTGTTAAAAACAAAAATTATAATTTTCAAACAATTACTGTAGATAATATTAACGTTTTAAAAAAATAGTCTTTATCGGGAAATCGGGACAGCTGTTTTTGACTAAAATGGGACATTAGTAGGCAAGTTTGGCCTTCAAGCCCATCAATCATCACCGAGCTCATGACGCCATTACTGTTCCTTACAATGATCACAAGCAATCGATTATTCAGCATATTAATCGATTACAATAAGCCCAACCCCCACCTATCTTGTAATAAGGGTTTTTTATCATATAAGAAAAATTTTTTATTAACACAATAATCAAATTGAAACATTTATTAACTTATAGAGTCTATGCAGTGGGACGCTATTTCAATTTTTACAAATTTTTTTAATGAATTTTAAGGCGAAAACGGAGGACGTCCCTCACCACCCACCTTAGTGTCCTCACTTACCCCTCAAAATAGGCTCCTCCCACAAATCTAAGAAAACTTTAAAGGTCTTATATGGGGAAATGGTTTATTATTAAATTATATAAAAAATATGGGGGGTACATTACCGTATGGAATACATAAAAACAAAATAATAAATTAATTTAATGATTAGTTTGGGAGATATAGGGGGAAAACGAAAACCGTCCCGGCTTACTCCAGTCTCCCCTACTAAAAAATACACTCCTAAATATCAATCGTCACAGTCGATCACCTTAACACAACTACCATATCCAAGTTAGCCAACTGATATCTCCATTGACTCATGTCCCTCATCAAATGCGATTCAACCATGAGCAGAATTGTCATGAATATCAGTCGTCAGATACGATCACTTTGATATCTATATAGGGCCTTCTTCAAGCCAAGTGATTTATCCAGTGCCTCATGTAACTCCAAAGCTACTAAAACCTCTACCACAAGTAATTCAGGCAACTCCAATTGGTCAACGATCAAAATAAAAAAATAGGCTTGGAAGAACCAGAATTCTCACAGACACCCCCGAAAAAAATTTCATTGAACAAGAACACAACAAGAAAGAAGAAAAAGAATTTAAGAAAATTCAGAAACCAAAAAATAGCGAACAAAGAGGAAAGAAGAAAAAAACTAGTCGTGAATTACTACCTTCAAGGAAACAAAAATGGTTAGAAAAGAAAGTCGAATAAGGTGAAGGTTGACCCTGATTCAGATGTTACGGTACACTGCCCCCCTCATATCCCTCAAGTAACGAGGACTGGCCGTGTCGTTAAACAAACAAAATTAATTGACTTGTAGTGTTCTCATTTCATCTGGATTTCTCAATGCCTTGTTTTGAAAACCTAGATTGTAACCAAATTTAAACATGTTCAATTTCTTCTCATAATTACTTGTTCAATAATATAAGACACACAAAAATTGTTTCTAAAAATTACATTACAAATGCTGGGAAAATATATCCTGTGTCTGTGTCATCAGTTGTAATATTTCTCGTCTGTTTAAATAAATAAACAAGAAATAAGGTGATACAAAGATGCCTTTTCTTGTTTTCTATGGGAAATTTGGAAAAGTTCGATCAAAATATCAACCTTGCAACATTATATTACTTAGCGATCGGCTCCGATTAGCCATAATTGGGTTAACCGCCCCGCCCCACCCCGCCCCAGGAAAAGGCAATCGGGGATGAATCGGGGTGCCACTTCGTCCACCAGGGCAGGGCAGGGCAAAAATCGAGGTTCACCCGCTTGCCCCGTCGCCATTTGCAAAAATGGCGCCTGAATTCAAACTACGAATTTGGGTTGGGTTTTTATCGGGGCAACCGGGGCGAACTCCCCGATTCTCACCATAATAATTGATTTTGACTCGATCGTTTGATTACAATCGAGGTTGCATCCCCGATTAGGCACCCCGATACATCCCCGATTGAGATAGAGGGTTTAAAAAATTTCACCCCGAGCCCGGAACGCCCTGAGCATTGAATTTCGAAACCCGATTGGCAAAATGCGCCCCGATTATGGTCGGGGCCGATCCTTAATATTACTATTCTTGCGAATTTTATTTGAATTGCACGCTATTAGTGGTTACGCCCAGACCCCTCTCCTTCACGTCCCTTTCTTGTCCAAGGTTACCCATCGGTTTTGTCCAATGTCACCTCCGATAACTACCCTTCGCAAAAATTAATTTTACGGAACAACCATATGACGGAAAAGTATACATTTTTTGGAGCAATGTAGTTAATTGAATTTTCTAAAAAATTTTGTTTTTAGAAGTTTATTAATTAAGCTTCATTGGGCACAAACAAAAGAAAAGTGAGAACAAATTTTGCAATACATTTCTCTGTTTTTTCTTCGCGCAGTAACTCAGCAATTAGCTGACCGAAATTACATCTGAAACAACGTAACAACTAGTACTATATAATATTTAAAATTCTGATTTTTATACATTATTCTTCTATTTTTAATCTCGTTGTCCAACATGGACCAGTGTCACACATGGGCCCGGTCTCCCCTATACACCGAACTTTTTGTAGATCGTTTGGCTTATTTACTTCATTTAAACTAATAAATTTTGTAGTATTCGTGATGCTCTTATAACGAAGAACATGAATACACTAAAACAACGTTCATTACCATAGCAATTTGATAAACATAAATGGACCAATCGTGGAAGTGCACGAAGACGGCCATCATTTTTAGGCACCAATTCAAATTTAGTTATATTATTTTGGAAATATACTGAAGACTGATGACTGAAGACTGAAATGACAAACTAAAGTTTGTTATTTAAAATCTATGTCTTAATATTCAATAAACTTCATTTATAACGCTGTATTTCTTTAATTTCAGTTTTATTACCAGGCATTGTCAAAATGGTAATACATAAGAATTTTGACATCAAGTTTTAAATAATCAAAGGCCATGTTCATCAGTTCAGGAGAATGGAAAACCAATTCTTTAAGAATTGTAAAATGAAATATTAATAAATAAAAATAGAAACGGATACAAATCAGTTTCTTCCTTACGACAATTTTACTACTTTTACTTAATTTAATTTCATCTGTGAACGGAAATTTACGTTTGAAACTGCATAACAGTTCGACTAGCAGTGCTTGACCATGTTGGTATTAGATATTATTTCAAACGAAAATTAACCCTTTCTTCGGGGTAAAAAAAAAACACCAGAAGGACCTGCCACCACACCGGAACCTCCTGGTTTATTTTATTTTATATTTCAAATAAAACCAAAATGATAAATGTGGAAAGCATTGTATTGATTAAATAAAAAAGAACGAAAAATAAACAATTTCCCGATAGGGATTCTATAAAAATATTTGCTAGATACCCAACATTCACCCCTACCCTTCTACAACGAACTGTGGATCGACCGACACTTTTTCTGAGACTTAACCCAAGAGATGGCCCTGATGGCACGGTGATTTCAGGGTGTCGGCACTAATATCTCGTTAGTGTTTTTATTTTAGATGCTGTGCCGCTGAGATTGGTCTCATTTTGTAGAGGAAATAACGCAGACGCTAACGGTTGAGTCCCCGTTTTTATCAGCTATTAGTTATTAGTTATTAAATTACATGATTAATGTTGTCGAAGAAGTGAACATCATTCCAATTAATGCATCGGACGGCAAAGAAACTTTAACCAAAAAGCGACGACTTTTCCATACCGCTGCAAACCAGACAAGAGACAACAGAGCAGTAAAACATCCTGCGTTGCGCGTTCTCCACAAATGCGCAAAATCTCATTTGTGTCCAAGTTGGTCTGCTGCGGCTGCAGCGTCTTATGGAGAAACCATTTTCTTCACGTTAAAAATTAAGTTTTCATAACTATAATATAGATTTAGGCTCTGGTCCAAATAGGCGTTAATTCATCAAGGAACACAGTAGAACAGATATCTCGAGTCGGTAACAAATCGTTATTTTGTCGAATGTGAAGTAGTCATTTTAACACTGCACCTTTAAATGGAAGTTTCGTTCCAAGAGCAAGACTGTAAGCACTACTATATCCAAGTATATACAGTACACACGCCAGGTATTGGATCACCTTGGTCCAAAAACGGCGTTTTAACCAGCGCGAAATAGGCCTAACGGTGTCTCGCGCGTGAATTTTTTTAAAATACTAAGATTGCTCGTACAAGGTTAATTTTTTAAATCGGGAAGATAAAGAATTAGTCTTTATCTTTCTGATTTTTAATTTGTAAAAAGTATAGTTGTTGTATGGGAAAAAGGATCATTTTGAAATATTGGATCACCCCCGACATGTGTTGCATTCGTTGTCCCTACCCGCGGCTATGCCGTCGGGTATGGGAGAGGGTCAAATGGTGAAAAAGGGACCCAAATTACAATCAAGTTTCCCGACGGCATAGCCGTCGTTTAATTTAATATGTAATCATTTCTTAAATACCCGAGAAGTCCGATTTCAGTGATGTTATTTTGGGCCCAAATTTTATATTGTATTTGACTGTAGCCTTATGTGTGTAGAAAAATGTTACGCTTATCCTGTAAATTTGTATCACTGGTTGTGTGTAATTTTGAATTGATGTTTTCGGTCCGCTAGTGGCGCTAGTGGATGTCAACAAACTAACAAGGTTACACAGTGGGCGCGTCAAGTGGCGAATCAGACGAATCAGGATTCGTCTGATTGCTCTGATTACACTGATTTTCCACTAGACGGTCTGCTTGCTGTTTCTAGGTACACAGCGTTGCCTATTTTTGTATGGGCAGACGGGAAAATTTAGGAAAACAATGAGGGAACTAATAGCGATTCTTAGTGTGTTTTTAGAAATGATGAACGAAGAAGACGATGAAATCGAAGTGATCGTGAATGAATTGTCGCCTAGTTTAGCGTTGTTTTTGGCAATACAGAACCATCGTCTGGGACCTACAAGTTTTGTTGGGATTACCAATTATATCCAATATACCGTCGAACGGTACACAGACGAATTGTTTAAACAGCATTTTAGGATGTTACGAACGGCATTTCAGGTATTACGAATATTAATTAATGTACATCTTTAGATGCATTTAAGAATTGCTGATATGCACATTCAGGAACTTAAACGGCGATTTGAAACATTTCCAGAGGTGACTACAAAAGTAGCTTACGTCCCACCTGATGTGAAACTATACTTAACAATATGGACACTGGGAAACCAAGATTCATTCCGTGCAATTGGGGATAGATTTGGCATGATGAAAGGTAAGAAAAGGCAAATTTAGTTGTGCAAGAAACTGCATGTAATAAATTTGACGTCCTACAGGTGATGCCCATTTTATATTTCTCACCACTTGCCTGATTATTAAAGCTAATTCAACTAATTTTATTACATGGCCGCAACGTAACCAACTGGTGGATGTCGTTGAGCAATTTTCGCTTCCCTACACAATTGGTTAGTTAATTTGCTGTTTTGTTTTCATTCATTGGGCCTCCAAGTTTCAAATCTGTTGTGCCTGTCATTCATAGCCGTCGTGGACAGCACTTTAATCAAAATCTATCAGCCAATGCAGCATTTCGCTGCTTACACATGCCGAAAGAAATTTTGTGCAGTTATTTTGCAAGCAACTAGCACGAAAAGTCTTAAATTCACCAGTGTTAGTACGGGCTGGCCGGGTTCCATGCACGATGCCCGTGTGTTTGAGAATAGCGCATTAGGACGACAGCTACCGCAAATACTTGGGGGTATTATAGTATTATCGCACTACATTATTTTATTACTAAGCGTTACATTCAATTACAGGAACTGGTTATCATATATTGGGAGATCAGGCTTATCCGCTTTCTGATTACCTCATGAAATCATACCCAAGAACGAGGTTAACCGAAGTAAGTATTCATATCTGTTCTTCTACCATTGTTTGGTACCTGCACTACCTTTTAATTTTGTTATGTACTTTGATTAGACGCGTCGCAGGTTCAACCGCACTTTGAATAGTGACCGGGCATGCATAGAACGCGCATTTGCGTTATTAAAAAATAAATGGCGGAGACTAAAATTTTTATACATGCTACGGCTGGACCTCATTCCCAGCGTTATCATAACTGCTTGCTGTCTCCACAACTTCGTCATCGAAATAGATGGAATCGACCAGGGGCTTTTGCAAGGCGCGGAAGTTGATGAAAACGAAGATCACTTCTATGAAGACAACAACAATAGGTTGAATGGCAAAGCAAAACGTGACCGAATAGCATCTATGCTGGAATTCTGAAGAAAATACATCAATGACTCAATAATCTCTTTTCATGGTTTTTTTTTGCAGCTCGACACGAGGAATCATTGAAAAAAATGCATTTATTTTTCTTAAACGAAAATACAGAAATTTTTCTTACAGTGAGCAACTGAAACATTACAACTGAGATCATCTTCAACTGAGATCACTTCTGAGTTTCTTTAAATCAAAAGGATAGGAAAAAGAGCGCATTACTTTTCTTCTGCGTTCTTTAACAGCCCTTCTACGGCCGTTGCCAGGCGGCCATACACGACAAGTTTTTCTTTTTGGGTTGCAACTAGAGCCTTTAGAGATTCACCTCTATTTCTTTCGGCATCTAAAAGCAGCTTCTTCCAGTCCGACTTAGGGCAGGAATCCTCAAAGTTTCTTTTCTGGACGGCCGGTGTTATACCCTAAAAAAGAACGTATGAATAACGGTTGAATAACCAAAAGAGTTTCATACCAAAACAGTACATACCTTGGCTTCTCGTACTTCGCCATCAACAACCTCTGCTACGTGTTCAAGGGTGACGACAGGATTATTTTTTAATAACACATCCATTTTTGCCATGAATGGCCATTCAGCTTGGCGTTGGGAGGACTTATTTTGCAACGGGGAAGTCAGCTTGTGGTAGCGCTGCTTAAGGTTGCGCCACTTTGCACTGCAATCTGCGTCAGAGCGGTTGAATATGCCCTGCTTTTTCATTTTTTCAGCCATCTGTAAAATAAGAAATGTATTACAAAACGGTGTGATAGTGAAAATAATGGTTGAATACACTATGGACGTCAAAACAATATCTTACCTTTTTCCAAAGGGTTGCTTTTTTCACATTTGGCAGGGAAAACTGAGGTAACATAATCTTCATGATGTCTAGCAGCGTAAAAGTCTCCTCTCGGCTCCATTTCCGTCCGTCAACGATCTCGTCTTCTGACTCCCTTTCTACAGGACCAGAAATCGATGGTTTGGGTGTAGCTTTCTTCGAAGGAGGCAAGACTTTTGTTGGCATTTTCGACACCTCGTCAAGCTCGTTGATTTGGTCAGGATCGGGATCCACATCGTCCCCATAAAATCCTGAGTAATCAGGTGGGGCAGAAGACTGCCGAGCCATGTGTGTAGGTGGAGCCACACGTCTCTTTTTTCGTCCTTGGGTGACATGATGGACCCCATCCCCTACCTCATTAGCCTTAGTTTCTGCTAGTTGAAACGAAGAAGAATCAATATACCTAAAACTGACTTAACATGAGTATGTATAATACCTCGAGGGACATTACTGGTGGGACACTTCTGCTCAGATGCTGGCCATTTTTTTGTGGGATCTATGCCTTCACGAAGCATGACACGCAGTTTTTCCTGGACGCCTTCAACCAATTCATCAATATATAGCTGATCTATGAGTAAGAAAAAAATCAGTCACATTTTCGTGGTCCTAAATGACGTAAAACATAGAAAAATTTTAACTTACACGTGTTAAGATTGTCCATCATGGTGGGTGTGAGATACAGCCCGATATCCCCTTCCGAAAAATTAAATATAATAAAATGTTCCGTAACTCCACATTCTATTCTATTTTCCATATTCATTTTAAACGACGTGTTTTTTCAAAGGCACAAGCACTACACACCACGCGCTATCTTTCTGCTAGTAGGGACCGCAATAACAATGCACCCCTAGATTTACCTGATTTCTTGAAGCCTCGTAGCGGCAATCAGGTCGAACTACACTTTACATAGGGCCTTATGGAAAATCCTGATTCGTCTGATTTGCCACTTGACGCGCCCAGTGTGTCTGTTGTCGTTTGCCTTTCGGAACGGTTTCGTTGGTCGGGCGATTTGTTATTGCAAAATTTCCCGGAAAATGATGGTCTTGCTTTGAATTTTGCCTTTGTTTATGCCAGACATGACGATGGTTTAAGTTTATTTTCGTTTTGGTGGTAAGTCGTTTTCGTGTCTCATTGTTCAGTCTCTTTTGATCTTGCTAACTGTGTGCTGTATTGTTTTGTTGCAAGTAGGTGAATTGGAAATGGCGCAGAAAAGAAGTGGCGATAGCAGTTTCTCTAGTTTTCTGAAGGAGTCTGAGAGTCCTAAGAAAGGGAAAGTTTCAAGTAGTTATGGACCAACTGACAATTTCCAGTCTTCTGTTGTGGAGTTGAAAGGGTCTTCTGTGACGTAATTACTTGATTGTGTCTTTTGTGGTTTGAGCGAGACAGGCTTGAAAATATTGTTTTATGGTTTATTTTTATGTTGTTTATTTATTCAGGAACAATCGAAAGTTGAGGGTTGTACATATTGCTATTGGATCTGTTGGCACTAGGTATTCTTCATATGCCCCTCTTTTGGTGGTTGATTTTGTGGACACGAATGGAGTTTTTGTTCGTGGCTACACTTTTATCAAGAGCCTTGTCAGGTCTGTACCTGAAGTGTTGCACCTGGATGACATTGTTTTTGTCCGAGGTGGCTTGGTGGAGGTATCAGACGCTGATTATACTTGGGTCAAGAGCTCTGTGGCCATCAAGTTTGTATCGAACACAAAATTTGTTCTTGGCAAGCCTGACGACTCTTTTGCGTTCTACATTTTTTTTTATTGGGTTTTTATTCTTTTGTTTTGTTTCTTGAAATCTAATGGCTTATGTGTATTGCGAATCCGTCCGAGATGGGAAAGAGACTATTCTGGGTCTAGTCGACATTGGGCAGAATAATGTAGGCTCATGGTTGTTGTTATGTTTGTACAAGTGTTATTGTTATTTCTTATTTATTTGTAGGTCGAATTGAATGTCACTCGATGGGCGTCAAAGAATTTCTCTTTGAAGAAAGTTGTAGTCATCAAAGGAGTAATCCAGAAAGCGAAGGAAGACGCTTTGGAGTTGGTGGCTTATTTTGATACCATTATCAAAGTATGTTCTGCATTGTGCTAGTAGGTTTTATTTTGGTTTTTTAAATGGTTATGTTTCGTTTGCCAGGATGCTCCTGCTGACGACGGAAAGGTTCGAGAATTGCTGGACTGGATTAACGATGTTCCGGCTGTGGGTGCGTCATCGAAGAAAGTCGATGTTTAGGGAAGCCACTGTTGAAGCTGCGATCATGGGACCACGAGCATTTTGGATTGTTGTGTGATTTCGTGTCTAAAATGTTGCATGTCTGAAGTCGTGTTAAATTTTATGTAGGCTGCCCTATATAACCCCGATTAATTTTAATCGTGAATGATTTTTCTGTTATATTTTTTTTATTCGTGATCGTTGCGATTCGTCACACGCCACTGATCCTTTTTGTCAAGTGTGTGAACTGTGCGACTCGTTTGATGTCATTCATTTATCTCTGTCTTTTCAGAGGGAGTTTAGTGACTTTGAAATTCAGAAGGCATTTTTGTGTCCCACTTTTGTGTTTTCGCACTTGCGTGCTGTAGTTCGCTATTAGAAATGGAGATTTGTTTCTCTTTTGTGTTCTTGGTTTGAGCAACCGAGACAAGGTATTTATGTGTGATGTTTTTTGTGTAACCGCTAAAGTTATTGGAAAAACGCCACTGGGTGTCGGCCTTCGAGATTTATGTGGGGCTGCATGGGCTGAACATAAAAAACAAATGACAAACGACAGCCGCCCTCGTCGTTTCTAAACAAACACAAATTAAAAATTAATAAACCATCCTTTCATCACAAAAATTACCCTATTCCATACAGTTTTACATGGAGAATCCAACTGTAATAAAATTTCACCCAAAAAACGAAAACCCGCGGCACAGGAGGGCCCCTAAATCCACCAACCTGCCACCAACGAATCAGAACCCGACTTTCACGACCAAAATTTGAATTTCGATCAAACAAAAAATATATATAAAATTAACAAACAAACCTACATATTTAGAAACAACCCATTGGCAGGAAGTTGAATACGGCGAATCAGATAAAAAATAAATGAAAACGAACAACTCCCCTGTTTAAACACGATAATTCTACCCAATTCGCAGCCAATCAAAACCCGGCTGGAACCCCTGGGGAAACAATAAACAGTTTGGGGCCCATAACCAAGGCATAGCCTTCCATCTTTACCAAGGTAAATCTCTCAGGGATAAACCAGTTATTGTGTCCGTTGAATGAAATCGAGTTGGCAGGCTGTTTTTTTTAGGTTCAATCTGGTTGTGGAAGTGAATTGCACAGTTGAAATACAACATCAGTAAAGTAATTTAATAGTTCGCTGCTGTTGACGGTGATTCTCGCCGATCGTTATATCACTGTCTCTTATCCAATTAACTCGCTTACTTTCCGGGAGACTGTTATTGGTAAAGTATGGCTATATGTGTTTTATTGTGTAACCTCTATTTTTTAAGTATGCTACTACTCTTACTACACCGAGTATGCCTACATGGTAGTGTGCGGTCAATTGGCTTGTGGACCGAGCTTGTTGTCTATATCATGAAAGTAACGGAATAGCTCATTTTGGATCATTTTAGTTTGTCAAGAGTCGTAATAAAAGTCGGATCGACGGGAGCGGAATGGATCGGCTTCGCTACAAGGTGTACAGCTCTTCTATGTCGTCGGCGGCGTAACATTTTGGAATGTGTGTCACAAATGTAGGAGACCTTTTGGATGGTATAATGGAAACTTGAGGAAGTGCAGGGTGCACCAAGTTGAGGTCTTACCTCTTTTGACTTTTGATTATTTATGGTAGTACTATGTTTTACGTGTTGGGCAGCCACCGGGTTTGCAGGCGCTTTAAACACTTTAGCAAGCGAATTCGGTGTGTATTTCCAATTCGTTGGTAGAGTATGGATGACATTCGAGTAAAAAAGGTATTGATTTTGCAACATATTGTATTTGACAAGAGAACGTTGATATTTCCGATGACATAATATTAGTATAACGAAGCATCAATATTTTAGAAAAAGAATTGGAAACAGTAAGTATCTAAAAGGAAGTACAGTTCAGGCAAGGAAACGCGCATCATTGAGCATACATGCTAGGTTGGTCTGGTTTGGATGAAATCAGCGAAACTGTTGTAGAGTGTAGCTGCATCTAGTTACACTTGTAAATAAGTGAAGTTTCCAAAAAGGCGCCAATATGTTGACTAATATGTTGCATCCAAAAAGGTTCTTCTCTAGAGACTTGACGGGTTCTATATCGCCGAGCGGCTACCTGCTATTCTCGGGAATTCCCTTTTTATTTGTCGTTAAATTTGCGTCCGATTACTTCCTGAAAAATACCAATAAATAGAGAAAATTCACGAGATCGTCGTCGTGTGATTCCCGTTTCGATGCGACCTCAGATAGTTGATCTGCGGGCATTTCAAACTTTGGGTCGAATGTTTTTCTCAGAAACTGATTTCCGAGAATGCCTAGCCGAGATGCAGCGAGCTGGTCTCCACGGACCACGCTCGGCCGATTTTTTCCCGCTTTTAATTCGATATCAATTCAGCCGCTGACCCGATTTCATTTTCTTTTGAGCCAAAGATCTTGCATTTTCTTCGGCTACAGTCCCATCTGTTTCCAAAAAATTCTGCCATCCTTCCTTCAATTCACGAAAGCCTGATTTAAGTCGATAAATTTCGTCCCTCGATTCCCGAATTTCGAAAATCTGTTCCGACCACACCGTTGAGCATCCAAATTTTTCTTAAACTGGTGGTTCCTTTTTCGTTTAATCGTGAAATGGCCAAACGGGATCGAAAAACCAAACGACACAGCCTACCTCTGGCTCCGGAGAATTTCAACCTTTTCTTGTGAAAAGGGACCTCAGTTTTCCGGCGATTCCGTCCCCCGAGAGCGCCCCGAAAAATCCAGTCTACTGTAACGCTTATTTAATTAATGTACTTAAATTCGACAAATACCTTCGGTATTAATTTTTTAAAAATTAAAAAAAAATTATTTCCCTCAGGGATAAAGAAAATACGAGAGGTCGTTTTAAGAACGAAGGCGAGAGAGAAGGGGAGAGAAAGAAGCAATCGTTGGACACACGAAACTGAATGTTTGGTTTATAGAATTCTCAGAATTTAACAGTTTTTTTTTACAGGTGGTTCATTGAGAAAACCAACAACTTAATCGAAATCAACGTTCAATTTAGATTATTCCGGGTGATTTTTGTCGAATTCCATCAGATGTCGTTTTTCGCAGATTTTGACAAAAGTGGGAAGGCTAGACCCTTCCCACTTTTCCATTTTTGGCCAACTTTCAAATTTCGTTTAAAATACATGATTTAAATTCAGAATTGAATGCTATTCACCGAAATCAATTTTGTTTTTTAATTGGCCTCCTACTTTTTTTAAACTTAACGTAAACTAAAAAATATAATGTTGGGGTGGTAACAAAACTTTATTTTCGTTTATTTAAAAATCGGTTAATTTAACGAGGGAACCGTTTACTTAATCAAATTTAGCAGTCAGTTTTGATAAAACCGTGTGATTCTTTTTTCTCCAACGCTATCGAAAACTTCGCGAACAGCGGGAGCCATTGAGTGTAATCAGAGCCCATACGGTTGCAGCGATTCAAAAGCAACTACAGCCCAACCCTATCGGGAACTTAACCAGCCCCACCCCTAGTAAACGTAAATGAAGATTTTTTTTTCAACAGGACAAGATGGCCCTGTATACAATGAGTCGGCGTTGACAGTCGGCAACTCTCATACGGAAAACGACGCGGGTTTCTGACAGTAGAACTCCAAGACAGTAGAACTACAAAAACAGTAGAACTCCAAGGCATTAGAACCCCACTTTAAAAAAATATTTTTAAAAATTGTTGGTAAATCCGACAGTAGAACTCCATGTACAATAGAACTCCAAAGACATTAGAACCCCACAAAAAAAATAAATAAAAATAACAAATAGCATGAGACAATAGAACTCTTCTGTCCGACAATAGCACTCCAATGCTCGACAACAGAACTCCAACGTTTTTTATAAAATATCAAATGCCCGACAGTAGAACTCTAGCAACCAACATTAGAACTCTTTATGGTAAAATTTTTTTTTCGGACGATAGAACTCCAATCATTTAAATATTGCATTATTTACCCGACAGTAGTACCCCACCACCTGACAGTAGAAACCCACCACCCGACAGTAGAACTAATATGATTTTTTAAAAAAATTTGTTTGTCCGACAATAGAACTCCAATACCTTAAATATGATATTTAATGCCCAACAGTAGAACTCCAACACCCGACAGTAGAACCCCGACACCCGACAGTAGAACCCCAACACCCGACAGTAAAACTCCACTGAATATTAAAATAATTATTACGACCGACAGTAGAACTTCAAGACTTTATTTTTCATTTCAATAAAGGTCATAAAAGTAGGTTCGGCCCCGATCACTTTCTAACCGCTAACGTTCACCGTTAAAAATTAATTGGGGAAGTTTGACGGGGGGATTCTTTGGTCGTTGTTAGAATCGATGCTGCACCGATTGCACCGTCTTAGCCCAACTTGGTCTCCGCGAGACGGTCTCGAAGGGTCGAGACCGTCACCGCTACATCCCAGAGGGACTATTCCGGCCCTCTGATTGGCTCTCACCCTCTCCTCACTCTATAGCCCCTCCACCCCTTCTGCTTGTGGTGTGTGGCCTGTGACGTGTGTGGAGTAGTCGGGCTGCCGCCTTCATTTGTTTGTTTTTCATGTTTATTTATTTATTATTATTTATGTTTAAATCTATTGTTTCTAACTTACTATTTTGTTAATAAACTATTTATACCTTTATTATATAATTTTAAATTTTATAGCTCAGGAATAAATGAAATATTGGTGTGTTTTCATTACAACTATTGTGAATTGTCATCCACGGGCCATTGGGTTGGTGCATGTCTGAGAAAAAAGGTTCCAAAACCTGATTTTGGGAGAATCGGGAAAACTATATGTCCAAAAGTTTTAATAATTATAGGAATGGATAAATCTTGATAAGGTCTATCCAATTCTGCTAAAATATTGCTTAGGGTGTACTAATTAGGAAAGTAAACCGCTTCGCCATTTTTCGGGTAGGTCGGTGCGGTTTAGCGGCTCAAACGTATCCCCCCCCCCCTAAAAATACGTAATATTAAATAATTTATTGCGGGAAAACTTTAAGGCAAAAATTTATAAATTTTGCAGAAATGGATAGCTCTTGGTAAGGACTATTCATTTCTGTAAAATAATTAACACAATTTTCATAAACAAAAAAAAATTTGGACATGAAGTTTTTTGCAGTTTTTGCGCTCTAGAGATATACTCGATCCTATAGACTTAACACTTAAGTAACAATTTTCTTTGTTTTTGAAATATTTTAGTGTATGAATATTTTTTAATAAATTATAGAGAAATAGATAGTCCTTATTAAGAGCTATCCATTTCTATAAAACTTATTAATTTTTGTCTCATAGTTTTCCCGCAATTTTTTTTTTTATTTCACGTATTACTTGGAGATGGGGGTTAACTTAGACCCGTAAACTGCATTGACCTACCTGAAAAATGGCAAAGCGGTTTACTTCTCCAATAAGGATTTTTTTAGCAATATTTTTACAGAAATGGATAGATCTTATCAAGATATACCCATTCCTATAATTGTTAAAACTTTTGGACTTATAGTTTTCCTGATTTTCCCAAAATAAATGTTTCATACTTCAATATCTTACACTCAAGCCAATAATAAGGGATCATTCTTTTTGCCTGTTAAGATGGAAGTTGTTCCTCTTGATGGTGTTATGGCATTAGCTGACGAAGTTGGAGGTTGTCCATCAGTTAGTGTAGACAGATGCAGTAAAGAAAGGTGAATGTTTCATTTCGAACATGTAGTAAATGTGAATGTGATGGCGTGTGTTGGTGTCGTGGTTGTGTATACCTGAAGTGCTGATGGCGCATCGCTGTGCTAAGTTCAGCGACGTTTAATTTATTGGCTATCATTGTTTTTTATAGTAATTTTTTGTCGTATAGATTTTCTGTTGCTCCAGAAAACCGTAGGGTTGGTTTGCTGGAAACCTGTCTTGTGACACCGGCAGCTGTGGCTTCTTTCAGTAGCATTGATTATGTTGCCAGCCCGGCTATATCTGGAAGATGGGCAATGGAATGAAAAAAAGTGAAGTAATCTGGAATCGGTTGCGATAATACGGGGGGTCGTCAAACGACAAATAGGAGTAACAAGTCGCAACTTAGCTCAGGGAATGAGGAGATGAACAGACATGCGCCAGTGAGTGACGTTCACCAACAGAGAGAGGATGACAGTGTTTCTTCATCCAGCTCCAGCAGTGATTGGACAGTCAAAAAAGAGAAGAAAAAAGGGGAAAATACGGCGAACGATGGCGTTAATTGAATGAGTTTGTATGGTGAAATGCCAGTCAAGCTGTCCGAAGTTGGAAATATTGATATCACTTGTAAGGTTACTGACGGAAGAAGAGAGGCATCTTCGAGCGTGTACGCTCCTTCATAACGTGTACGGAATGTGATAGTGGGTACAGAAAAACAGGTAAGTGTTTCATAGTTCAAAGTCTTACACTGAAGTCAATAATAAGGGAATATTGTTCTTTTCTATTTAGGCGGAAGTCGTTCCTCTTGAAGGAATAACGGGATTAGCTGACGACGCTGGAGGTTGTCCAGCAGTTGGTGTAGACAGATGGTGTAAGGACAGGTGAGTGTTTCATTTCGAAGCTGTAGTTATTGTGAATGTAACATCGTGCGTTGGCATCGCGGTTGTGTATATACCTGAAGTGCTGAAGGCGCATCGCTGTGCTAAGTTCAGCGACGTTTAATTTGTTGGCTATTGCTGGTTTTTGATGGTCAATTTGTTTCTTAGACTTTCTGTTGCTACAGAAAATCGTGGGGTTGAGTTGCTGAAAACCTCTCTTGAGACTCCGACGGCTGTAGGATCTGCCAGTAGCATTGAGTATGCTGCTGACCATGCTATTACTGAAAGATCGGTAATGGTAAGTAAAGGAACAAAATCATCTGGAATCGGCTGCGACAATACGGGGGGTCATCGAACAAGAAGGAGAAGTAACAAGACGGAATCTTGTTCAATGAATGAAGAAATCAAGAAACATACGGCAAACGGCTACATTCAGCAATCGACTTTGTGTTATGTAATTCTGTTTCAAAGAAACAGAATTGCTAGCTGTTAGTAAAAAAGGAATGCCTCCACTCATTTCTCCAGAAACGACAAGCAAAGTAACTGGTGATATTTTCAAGCGATTTCACGAAACATATATTACTTGCGCGGTGTGTAATCAATTTGCACGCATATCAAAATCAAAGTTGCTTTCTGTCGCAAGATTGCCAATTCACATGTTTACGTTACTTCGAACGCCAAGCAAGGATACTCGTGATTCAGCTCTGCCATTACATCCTGTACTTATAAAACAATACGACGTGTCTTGATTTTTTCTCGATGAACCTCGGTTTCTTAATCTACTGTTGTCACCGGATGGAGTGATGAAACACATCTCAACATGCACAGCTTCCAACGATTGCAGTTTCACAGATTTATATATGTGACGAATCCACCATTCCTTCCTGTTTTAAAACACTGAAGCGAGAAAAATTGCCAAAACTAGCCATCGCGAACGGCAACTGGGTTGGTCAGCTTCCAGCAGATTTGCGCAAGATGTCGTTTGGTACCAGAAGCCTTATGCGTTCTGTTCAAACATTTGTTAGGATTACCGCGTTCACTGGAACCATAGGGCCAGGAGGAAGCAGCTTGAAAGGCCACGTATATTGGACGAGATTAGAATCCGCAGCGGTTATAAAAAAAAGTTCCTATTTTACCTAGTCAGACTCCTGTCCGGGTTCTCGTAGTTTCACCCTTTACGAGTGACGCGGCAACCTTCTACAAAGGGAAAATCGCCTCAACGAAAGCTGACTACATTATTGAGCCTACACAAATAAAAGCGCTGTACCAGTTTTGGAGGGATATCCATAACGATGTTGTGGAAAACATCAGCTTTGATGATGAGTCGTTTTTACAACTCCCTGACGATGTTGTGTCGCCCGACGTTTTCCTTGTTGAAAAAGACGGAATCAAAGAAATTGTTGAAGAAATGCATGGAAGAGAAAACACTCAAAAGAAAACGGTTACCACAGCAGGTGATTCTCTACTGAGATCGGTAGACGAGGAAACAGACGCTACCATGATTTCCTCTACCATAACGATTGGGGATAACGCCAACACTAACAGCAACGGTAACGAACATCAGCAGCTTATTGTTACCCACTGTCGATGACCCATGTATTTCTGATGCATCAAGCAACATGTTTGTGGTTCGTCCCGGACAGGAGTTTGTGTCTGACTCGATGCCAAAGTATTTGGAAACTCTTTATCCGGATTTGTTTCCGTTCGGTCATGGTGGTTTCGACGAAAATAGAAAAGTTTGGGTTTCCAATAAAGCTCTGGTAGCATATTATGCCAATCTTAGTACCAGACAGTTCCAGCAAGACTTTGCACTGCCAGTCTATGACTATATTGCTCGCAGAGCGTCTTCCAACATGGCTCGAATCCGAGCCTACCTGCCATCACGTATTAGGAATCAGTACGGAAGTGTCATACCAAGAGCTGAAGCGTATGGACGTATCTCGAACGAAGACCTGAAGAAAGCAACCAAATACGACATAGAGTGCGTGAAAAGTAAATTGTTTGGGCAAATGCAACCGCGTCCACCGGAGAGCCTTAACGGTTTGGCGTCTACATTCTTCACAGATCAAAAAATTGACAACCAAGAAATTCAACATTCGCAAGCTGCTGCCCAGAAAAACCGGCAAGATATTTATGCGTCTCACGCGAACAATGGGAAAGCTTACATCTGGCTCACCATCAGCCCAAATGACGCGAAGTCATGGCAAGTGTTGTGGTTTACGTTGGGTCCGGCAGAATCGCGGCCTCATTCGGACGCTATACCATTAGGATCCAAGCGGTTTACGGTGCTGGGTAACCACCCGGTGGCGGCAGCATTGAATTTTCAACGAATTCTCGACATCGTCATCAAATACGTTATCGGATGGTGTCAAAGTAAGAATCGCCCTTACAAACGCGGGGGACTTTTCGGTGTGCCGAAAGCGTGGCTTCGAGTGGTTGAAGAGCAATCGCGCCTCACTCTTCATACACACATGCTTATTTGGTTGTGCGGGCACGGTAGTATTGAAAAGCAGTTCGACGATGCTCTAAAACTGGCTGACGGTGATTTATTCGGTAACTTCATGCCGGGTGGCAACCCAATGACAACAACACGCCATGTTAGTGCGGTCACTAAGAAACTAGCGAACAATATCGGATGTTTTATCGAAGGGGAGCTGCAATTACCAGAACCTGAATGAAAGTACGTCCTAGAGCGCGAGTTCTGTGCGGGTGAAAAGCTGAAAATTGCTTCTAGAACTAAACTGGAAATCATGCGAAAGATTGGCAGGATATGCGAATGCCAGATTTTGTTGTGCGAAAAATGCAAACGAACTGTCACCATAACCGAAAAACTGATGTCGGCACTTCAACTTGGCTATGTTCGTCTAGGAAAACATATGCCATCGGACGATGACGTAGATACCCTGATCTGGCGCAACCTCAGAGAGAAACCGCTCGTGAACAGCAGAGATGAGGTGGATCTTTGGACGTTGGATTTGGCTTCCATACATTTGCGTGTTAATCAACATTATTGGCGGCACAGGAAAAATTGTTTCAAAAACGGGAGAAATTCGTGCCGCTACAGCATACCACCGGTGCCAACAGAGGTGACTCAAGTACAGCCAGTTTACGACAAAAACGATATTGGCAGTGCCGAAATTGAAGTCGTATTACCAGATAGTCGCAGGATTTCAGAAGTTGTCATTGGCGTTAAGAAGAGAGCGCCGTATATTTTTTTTTACAGACTGCATTGTCCATATTATGTCGGTCCTTAACTGCAACAATTGCGTTAAGTACGTCAAAGATCAAAAAGTCCGTATGTACTACGGTGCATATTCGACAAAACCCAGCGCCGACTGTGAACAGGCTTTAAACGAGTCCCTGCGGTCTATAGAGAAGTATGGTGACAAAATGACTGAGCAACAAGAAAAGGCTGAAAATGCAGTTGCTGACTATCGGAGACAACTGGAAGAGAACGGTGGAATTGTGGATGGTGCGCTCCCCATGCCTCGGCGATCTGATTTTAGCGTAGGCTTGGGGAAACTTCTGTCTGGGGTCAGGGCGTCGACTAAGGGCGATACCATTTGTGGACCATTGGCTGCTTTTGTTCTACTAAGGAAGAGTAGGGTGTTTCATTTTTGACTTTAATTTTTGGATTTGAACGAACTTTGGTTTTGGGGTGTATAATAATACAAAAAAAAATCTCACCAAGTTTGAACGTTAAAATAAAATTTTTAGCCCCCCCCCCCATCGAAAAAACATGAAAAACGCGTGAAAAAACGTGATATTTAATTTTTTTTCACGAACCGCTCGTTTGATTGAAGGGAATTTGGGATATGTTTGAGATGTATATTAAACGAGCGGTTCGTGAAAAATAATTAAATATCACGTTTTTTCACGCGTTTTTCATGTTTTTTCGATGGGGGGGGGGGCTTAAATAAAAGGGGGGGCTCATATAAAAGACCTTCACCATCAATCGTGGTTTCCCATTCCATTTGTTATGTTAAAACCTTGTCGTAATTTGGCTTTCCGTGCTTTTTGCACTGCAACATTTCAAGAAAATTGTTTCTATTCAGAAGAAGTCATGGGTCATACCACTTCAGCAACTTCAAAAGATCGTACTCACATAGTTGCGTGATTGGCGGTGAAATAGGACAGAAACAAAATAGGACCGGAGAAATAAGACTGGGAATTTTCAGTCCTATTTCTCCTGTAGAAATAGGACTGGGCGAAATAGGACTGCTTTTTTAACACATTTTGAACAGTCCTATTTCTCCTTTGACCAGTCCTACTTCTCCTTGAATATAAGGCTATTCCGCTTGCCTTTATCTTACATTTTTAAGGACAATGAGCCTCCAAACCGGTAGGCGAAATGTGGGGAAAATTGTAGTAGAAGAGCTTTGGCTTTATATGCCTACGCCCTTGAAAATGACCGTTGACAAAATGGCAACGCTTACTTCGCTTGCATGCTAAGAATTCCTTATCCTATTTAACTTTTTATTGCAGAATATTAACCGTCATTTTTTACTGAATACAGTTCATTTAACAAATAATTAAATATAATAAATCTAAATGTTGTTTAACTTTTTCTATTGTAAATTTTTCGTACATCTTGCAACACAGAGGGGGTTGCGGGGGATCATTCGTATCTTGGAATCTCAGCCCCTTTGCTGAATCATCCCCCTCCCTAGAAGGGTGAGGACCACATTCATCATAGTCCCTCTATGATGCAAGTCGTAAGAAGAATAAATAATAACCAAAGTAAAATCGCAACTCACATTTATGAAATGATTAATTTTTTTATAAATGAACTATATATTGTAAAAAATTTCGGTTAAAGTACTAAAAAAAATATTTTTTTATCATAAAGAGTTCTTAAGCTGCAAGTGAATTAAGCGCTGAAATTTTGTCAACGGTAATTTTCAAGGACTGAAGGATATAAGCCAACCCGCTTGTCTCGAAAATTTCCCCTCCCATCTTGCCTACCGGTTTGGAGGCTCATTATCCAGAAATATGATAGAGTAGGAATAAGAAAATAGGCCTAACCCTAAGGAGAAATAGGACTGGCAAAAGGAGAAATAGGATTTCTTTAAAGATTTTTAAAAATCAGTCCTATTTCTCCCAGTCCTATTTTTCCTGTAGAAATAGGACTGTAAATTTTCAGTCCTATTTCTCCAGTCCTATTTCGTTTCGGTCCTTTTTCACCGGCTACCAGTTGCGTGCATGTGAAAGCACAAGGATTTCAAACCACTATGAAAGAAATTGGTAAATATACTAAACACACGAAATGATGCTTTTAAGTTTTAATATCGTGCCACGCCACTCTTTCTCATGTCCATTCATGTGATTGTGACATGTCTATGTTATTTCTTGAAATTTAAAGGTCAATAAAACACAATAACAGAACACAAGCAAAAACAGTTGAGTATCGTCATTTTAAACCAAAGTCAGGCCAATCCGTACACTACGAGTTGTCAACCTCCCGTGTATTTCCCACCCTTAGTAATTTGGGTTCGTAACTCATCCAACAACGGTTTTCCTACGTTTGTCAGTCATAATAAGGGGTGACTTAGAGCTTCACTCGTCTACACTTTAGCAGTTAACGTCTGTGAGAGTCGATTTATACACGTTCTCAAAAACGCTCCAGTCGTCCCAACGTCAATATACCTAAATCATGGCTAATATTTTGCAACCTCTTACTTTACTTTAGGGTCATTCCATCCCAACTCGAATTTTTCCGTCGCGAAAAAAATAGAAATGTCAGATTTTTTTTACAGTGTGTTCTTTATGCATCAATCATGCACTGTGTAAAATATCAGATTTTTAGTTTCAATAGGAAGCCGTGATATTGGAATCAATTTTTCCGGTTTTGCATTAAATTTGCATGCGGAAATAGCGATTTTTCCCGTTTTTCGACCGTTTCTACTAACGGAAACAAAAAACAAAAGACATGAAAAAATCGGAAATAATTCAGGCTTTCTGAATCTTTTTTTAAAAATTAAATTATGTCTTATTAAGTGACCCTAATGCTAGTTTCTAATTTTTAATTTCAAATGCCTTCAGACAAATTCTCGTTGGCTGTAGAGACTTGAAATTTTTATAGTTAATAGATATCAATAACGTTTATCGTCATAAAAAATTTCATCGTCCACCAAACTGGCGTGAATTAGTTATGATTAATTTAAAATGGAAATTCAGCCCTATCTTTTTACACGGGGAAGGACTGTCAGGTCGGAGAAATCAATCATCATAGAAGCCCCAACCCCCCCATGGGATTAATTAGGCTGGGGAAAAGTTTGACAACAAATTTCGCGGTAGAAAGAAACTGAAAATTCCAAGAGCTTGTTAGTTAACTCTTACATCAAGGTTATTTTAGAAATGATTCAGTCTGTGAAGTATTTTGATTTAGTTCAATCGTTTATTTGTCCACAACAGTTCATAGTTTTTGCTCATAGTTTTGGCATCATGGAAAACCATGTGATAAAGTGTTGTGTTGGTGAATAAACGAATAGTGACTGTTTCAAGCAAAGTTATGTTAAGTCTAATCACAAAAAAGTAATCGAATTAACTGAGTTGCACATAGAAGACCAGCGAATCATCAAGTTGCGAGTTGGAAGTGAACATATTAACACTATTTGTTTGCACCATCAATGCGTGTTTTTTACTTATTTCGAAAGTACAGTATTAAAGACAAATTTTTGTTGCGATCCATTCCAAAGACACAAAAATAAAGTGGTTGGTGATAAACTAATTAGTCTTCATCTCAGTGATTCCGTTTATGCGGCAACAAACACTCTGCGTTTGATTCCTGGTTATAAAATTTGTAAGCGATGTTTTGAATTCATGGATTCCAATATTTTGAAACCGTCTAATCAGGAATCCCCAGCGAAAAGTTGTATGGATTCAAGTGAACCATTATATTTCAACAGCCCAGAAGTCAAAGTTTACACTCCAAGGAGAATTATTAGTGCTCTTTCTAACGCGTCAATAATCAGTCCAATTGCTGAGTTAGATCGGAGTAATTCGGAACGCCGACTGAGAATCTGTAGTGATGTCCTTGATAAAGTGAAGCGAAATGTCCTTGAAACGGAAGATTTGTCGCTATTCAACGCAAATGATTACAAGGAGTTACTAGATGCTGTACGAGTAAAGGTAATTCATTTAAGTTCACTTGAAATTTATATATACTAACAATTATTTCCCCAAATAAGATAAATTTATCAAAGAATGGAAGCGAGCGCCTATCTTTGTTGACCTTGGCTACACACAGCTGGACACACGAACAAACAAGTGATTTTTTTTGGCGTTTCAAAATACTCCGCCACTCAAGCCGCTGATTTGAAAATAAGGATCGGTATTTTAGCGCAAGCTCCCAAAAAGAGGAGTTTGAGTGATGGTAAAAATTTAGTTACGTCAAATCAAATTGATTTTGAAAATTATTGTTTAATTATTCAATAGAGGAAAAGGCGCGAATTATAGATTTTTATACATCCGATGAATATAGTCGCCAGTTACCGGGAATGAAAAATGTGAAAAGCGTCAAGCAGCTAAATGGAAAACGAATGAAAATTCAAAAGCGACTTTTGCTTGTCAACATAAAAGAACTCTACGCCGAGTACAAGAAAAAGTATAGCTCCACTAGTGCAGTGTGCAAGCTTTCCGCCTTCTTTGAAAATAGACCAGCCTATTTCATCAATGTTGGTGCTAGTGGCACACACTCTGTTTGTGTGTGTTTGTACCATCAGAACGTCAAACTTATGCTGGTCGCCCTCGGATTCATGAATGAAATACACTATTTGATGGATCAATTAGTGTGCTCTGTTTATACCAAGGTACAGCACATCATATAATTTTAATAAACTAGAATCCTGTTTAAATATCATTGAACTTACTTTGCAATTAATTTACTAAATTTTTAGGAGTGCATGATGACTCGTTGCCCTTCCTGCCCTGGAGCGGATTCTCTTGAAAAATTTCTCGAAAAATCCATCAACGATGAAACAGAGGATGTGATAACCTACAAAAAGTGGGCGCAAACCGACGGAACAAAACTTGAAACTGTACAGTCATCCAAAGATGAGTTCATATATTCCCTAGTCATTGCCGTCGGCAATTTAACTACTCATCATTACGTCGCCCGAAATCAGAGCGCACATTTTGTGAAATGTAAAGAGGAGATTGATAACGAGACTTGCGTATTGGTTAGCGACTTTTCAGAAAACTTTTCGTTCATAATCCAAGATTCGATTCAAGGTTACTATTGGGCTAACGATCAGGCCACTCTTTTACCCTTTCTGGGATATATGAAACTACAAGACGGAACTGACGTTAGTGTCAGTATGGCCGTTATAAGTAATCACTTGACGCATGATACTCTCTCGGTCCATTCCTTTTTGAAACCAGTTCTACAGCATTTAAAACAACTTAATCCGTCATTGAAAAATATCAAATATTTTACTGATGGCTCGGGCGCACAGTTTAGAAACAAAAAGAATTTTGCCAACTTATGCGCGCACAATCTAGATTTTAATGGCCTTGATGCTGAGTGGCATTTCTTTGCTTCCTGTCACGGGAAAAGTGCTTGCGATGGTATTGGAGGAACATTGAAAAGGTTAGCGCGACTGGCAAGTCTTCAGCGCAACGTTAACAGTCAAATAACAACGCCGCAACATCTTTTCCAATGGGCTTCAGATAACGTCACTAGTATCAAGTGTTTTTATGTTAACTCAGAATTAGTCCGTTTAAACGAGCAATCGATAGAAAAAAGAATGAATGAAGCTATCGCTGTAAAAGGAACACGTTCCTTTCACTATTTCGTACCAATCAACTCTTTTCAAATCAAAGCATCTCAACTCTCAGGACCTGATTCTGACTTTAAAGTATTTGATGTTCTTCCTGTTCCGAATGCTGAATTTGATTTTGATTCTTGTCAAGTGGACGATTTTGTGGCATGTATTTATGAATCTGATGGTTGCTGGTATGTTTCGCGAATTACCAATATTGATGTAGTTAGCAAAGAATTTGAAGTTGAATTTTTTTCGCCTAACGGTCACACTGGTTTCGTTAAAGGCTACAAAACGACCAAAGATTCATCATGGATAAGAAACGAAAATATGTTGCCCAAAGTCATTTCCCTTAAAAAGACCACTTTTCGTGGTAGACTGTTTAAACTTGATAAAAATGAATATGATATTATTGAAAATAAATTTTCAAGCCGTATGGCTGATGGATGAAAATGAGTCGTCAATTTTTTTCTTTCATTTACTATTATAAACAAAAAATTTAACCGTATAATAAATGTGATTATACACACTTTTGAGTTTATCTCTAATTACGTCCCCAGCTCCCTCCCCTCCGTCCCTCTCCCTAGCCCTATTCCCCAGCCTAATTTATCCCATGGGGGGTTGCGGCTTCTATGATGATTGATTTCTCCGACCTAACAGTCCTTCCCCGTGTAAAAAGATAGGGCTGAATTTCCATTTTAAATTAATAATAACTAATTCACGCCGGTCTGGCGGACGATGAAATTTTTTATGACTATAAAAGTTATTGATATCTATTAACTATAAAAATTTCAAGTCTCTACAGCCAACGAGATTTTGTCTGAAGGCATTTGAAATTAAAAATTAAAAACTAGCATTAGGGTATTTTAATAAAACATAATTTTATTTTTTAAAAAAAGATTCAGAAAGCCTGAATTATTTCCGATTTTTTCATGTCTTTTGTTTTTTGTTTTCGTTAGTAGAAACGGTCGAAAAACGGGGAAAATCGCTATTTCCGCATGCAAATTTAATGCAAAACCGGAAACTTTGATTTCAATATCACGACTTCCTATTGAAACTAAAAATCTGATATTTTACACAGTGCATGATTGATGCATAAAGAACACACTGTAAAAAAACCAGACATTTCTATTTTTTTCCGCGACGGAAAAATTCGAGTTGGGATGGAATGTCCCTTTACAGCCATTTCAATTCCATTCGTGCCAAAACCGAATGGTGATCGGCTTCTTTGCGGGAAGATGTTGCTGCAGCGGTTTTAGACGCCATAGATGTGTCATTGCCCCAATGCTGGGTTGGCATGAAATCGGTTCTGACGGGTGAAGCTGGAGTTTGGATGATGTAAGTGGAACGGATATGCTTCATGAGACATTGGAACATTTTATCATAAGTCAAGGGGGAAAATCCTTGGATTGGAATCCAGCTGGGGAAAACGTATGTTACCTCATCAGCTTGCCATGTCACTGGAACTGATTGTCTACTGAAACACTTGCATTGTTACTTATCCATTAGAGGTAATATGTACACCCGAGTCCATTAATATGTGCCCCCTCGGAATGGCGGGAAAACTTTAGCACCGCTGTAAATTTCGAAGACGGATAGTATTTTGCAGCGGCATGAATAATAGCTGTTTTCCGGTATTCTTGGTCCCCGAAAATTAGGTAAAAATATGGTTTTCGAAGCAACCAGAGGTTGGGGAAGGGGATAGAAAAACAAAAACAAAAAAACGAAAACTGATGAAAAACAAAAGAATTTTATTTCAATATAATAGAAAAAGTATAGCTTGTCATAAGGCTTCTGTTTTTTTCTTATTTGTTAATATCTTGTCCATCCACCTTCAGCATCAATAACCTTCTGAAGACGTTCTGGCATACTTTCAATTAAATGTTGAAGAATGTTCTCGTTATCAGCAAGTTTTTCCCATTCATTGCGCACTAATTCAAATAACAAATTAGCGTTGTTGGCATCACGCGCGTGATACGGCAACCCGTCTCCGGTTCTAGATTTCGTTAATTTGCAGACGAGATAACCCCAAATATTTTCAATCGGGTTCATATCTGCACCTTTCGTCGGCCAATCTAGGGCAATGAGCTGTGGATGCAAAGCTAGCCATTCTCTAGTATGACGTGCATTGTGAATTGCCGAACTAAATGCAAAAATATTAGTATAGTAAAATGACATAAAGTAGTAGCGTATTACTTGTCTTGGACGAAAACAACGGGGTCTACACCTGGAAACTCCGCCAGCACGTAGGGTAATAAAGTTTGTTCTAATACGCTCGTCACGTATTGAGCTGAAGTTAAATTGTTGGTAACGCGATAAAGTGGCGTTATTCCACCCAACCACATCCCACCCCAAACGCTTACCGTTGTTCTGCCGCTTCTTTTAATCGAATAAATATTTTTCCGATCGAATCTTTCGTTGGCTGATCGGCGAACCCTGAGTTGTCCGTGCGCGGCCGATGACCATGACTTTTCATCCGTGAAAACTACCCATCGCCAAAATTCTAATGGGTAATGAACGTATCGCCTTGCGAAATGTAAGCGTGCTGCTCGATGTTCTTCGGTTAGAATGTCCTTAACTGCAGCAATACGTGAATTCATCCCACAGTTGTTCAGCCGCCTCGTAATGGAATTCTTTGATAAATGATCAAGTCTGACATGTGCCGCAATATCCCGAGAATTGCTGAAATTGTTAAGAACCGCTGCGGATAAAAAAAATCGTCAAAACTGATAAAATATAAGTTTAAATAACAAATTTCAAACCTGAACAAGCTAATAAAAAATCTTCGTTTTCCGTCGTATGTCTAGGCTGACCATTAACATTAAATTTAGGTTCTAAATTTTTTCTTTCTTCGTAACGATCAATCCAGCGGACAACCGATACCTTATGGATATTTAAATGTTTAGCGATTCTTTTCGCACTTCCAAAATTATTCCTGTATAGTCTTATTATTTCTATACGAATTGCTGGGGATAATCTATAACTGTCACGATGTAATTCGGGTAAAGGCCCGATAAATCGTCCAACGTGTTCTAATACCCTTGCCATTTCTAATACTGAACAAAAAAATTTTTTAACTAAACGACAGTTACTCCTTTTCATTTTTTTTTTTCGTTTTTTTTTGGTTTTTCTATCCCCTTCCCCAACCTCTGGTTGCTTCGAAAACCATATTTTTACCTAATTTTCGGGGACCAAGAATACCGGAACACAGCTATTATTCATGCCGCTGCAAAATACTATCCGTATTAATTTACAGCGGTGCTAAAGTTTTCCCGCCATTCCGAGGGGGCACATATTAATGGACTCGGGTGTACAGTATCCTGCACAAAAAGGTGAACACCGATTTGTTTTGAAAAAGCCATCTGTGGGTAGAAAATATTAATAGTTTACCTTTTTAAGGAAAGGTAGGGTGGTTTTGGCGCAAAATCATTATAAGGGGGGTTGAGTAATGTCAGTCCAGACACCTTTTTTTTTGCCCTAGGTATTAAATGTCTGGAAAAAGTGTAGACTGTATCATCGGTAGACTCCCCTACCCCCCGGCTAAGTAGAACAATTTTTGCAATACAAAATAGTCTTTCCATTACTCGTTATTTTCATTATGGGGTCGGGTAATCGGGTAGCATATGGAAACCCCAAATTATTCTTATCAGTATGCTAGCTATTTGTTAGTAAATTGTTAGTGGCTTATTGAATACGTTTCCGTCGGCGACGCGGAAGATCCGCTTTCTAGACTTGGATGAGATAACTGTTTAAACAGTGTAATCGTTACGAATTAAATAATCATTAGTCATATATAAATACTTTTTTAAAAATTTTAAATATTATATATCTCATCAAAATTTTATTTAATTATATTCTTTAGTTAGATTTGCTGTGAATACTACTAACGCAAACAAGCTATGAACGCGGAACTCCCGCGTCACTGACGGAAACGTATCCAATAAGCACTAATTGTACAGTACACTAATTGTTCAGAACATCCGGTGGAATAATTTCGCACTCGGGATGATACCACCTCTTACAATTAATGCAGCCCACTACCGTTCGAAACCTTTCAGGTATACCGCAGTTCTTGTCATCGAATGGCACTTCACTTAGCACTGGAACCGATTCGTCTTCCAAAAAATCCATCACATCAGAAAATGGGTTAGCAATTTTTTAACTAAGCCGTATAGGAAAGCACACTGCGAGGGTGAAACGTGGCTGATGACTAACCTTCAACGGTTTAATGGGGTTTGGGGTTCAGCAACTGACCTTGGAGACTACATCAGTTTAGCTGTGCTAAAGTGCTTGTTCAGTAGGTAGTAAATGGCATTCCATTTCTTTGAAGCTGAAGTTAAAATAATGAACAATTTTTCTCTCTTTATTTTATTCATTTTACCATTATTTGTTTAGTTATACATTATTTACATACGTATTTAAAATACATAAGCATTCGCCACTGTAGTGTTCTGCGAAGTAATTCCTCCAATCCGTTCCGCCATTTAGACCTAAAAAAAATTTCCATTCGGCCTTGATTCCGCCGTTTAGGTTCCGCCAATCCGCCATTCCGCTTCCGCCGTTTAGGAACACCCCCCGTGTTATACGGCCATCGCAAGTTGTTCGAACCTCAGTTGGAATCTCTGATCGAAAGAAAAATGGAAAAGAATCAGTGAAGTTCTACGATTTCAAAGAAACTGTAACTATTAGCAGAACTGGTTGGCCGTTCGAGACAAACTTGATATGAATTGGGTTTCCTGCTGTGACCATTGAACCTGATGGAATGCTATTGCTACACAATCTGCCGCTGCTTAAAACAGGGAGTCGACCGATTCTCCATTGCGCAACTGGTAGAAAGAAATTCATTAGACATGCAGTCAAACAAAGTCGACCGAGACAAAGAAACTTGATACGGGAATATATATCAGAGATATATATGAATGTTATCATAAGTCAAGCGGAAACCGGGGAAAACAATTATTTGGAAACTACACTGCAAACTTTACCTTTTCATTAGCACTAGCACTAGCACTAGCTGCTTAGCATCTGTGTGGACGCTTTCAGTTTTGTGAAAGTCAAGCAACGTTGCCAGATACATTTTTCCAGTTAGCATTTTTCTTACCTATCTTTGGCTTTGGGAGTTTGGGGTACTCTTTTACAAGGTCATTTTCAATTGAACTGTAACCATTACCCTGAAGATTGAGTGTTCCAGTTTGCAATGAGTCTTCGAAAACGTGTGCGTAGACGGACTGTTTCAGTACCATCACCAACTCCGTCACCACCATCATCACCACGACCATCATCACCACTATCACCACCAGCGTCACCGACGTCTTCTCACGAATACGACCAGAATGAATACGAATTGTTACGTATCATCGCAGAAAAGTAAGTTTAATTTCTTTTGTGGCATTATAATGGTGATAGTCGTAGGGAATACGCAAAATCTTTCCCTACGGTTTTGTTTTAAAGAAGTTGCAAACTAGGTTTCATCGGTGTATAGGACTACTTTATATGATTATATAACACTTAAACTTTATATTTAATGTAACTGCCGTGACGATGGAGCCAAGATGAAAAAAAAAATCACCTTTCTAAAACGAAAAAAAATGTTTAACTACGAATGAACCTTTACTTTATGAAAATAGCTTCAGACCACTTTTGGAGTCTGTTACTGTGTAAATTTGTCTGTTCTTTGTTGCACGGCCGTTTATGGGTGAAGAAAGGCACAGAAAAAGAATGGTTTCTTCGACAAAAACGAAAGAGATGTTATGTAACAGATTGACATAGTGAGACCGCGCGTCTTGAGTTTGATGTTGAGATAAGAGGCACCATTATTACATTTATTTTTACACTTATTACATTTATATATATATATATATTCCAATAGATTTTACTATAATCACGCCAACGAACGTACACACGAATATTTCGTGAAGTTTGTTGGGTACCCTTCGGATTCAAATTGTTGGATCTATGCAAAGGATCTGTATGGCACCCGTCTTTATCGAGGTTTCGAAAAACGAAAAAAGAAAAAAGAAAAAGATTTGAAGTAAGTAAATTTTTAGAAATAACAAAAATTATATCTCGTTTTACCTTCTTGCATGATAATATATTTATTTTTTTTCCTGCAGGGCAAAACGTAAGCGCCAAGCAGCAGCGTGTGTCGGAGACATGTCGTCTCGTCCATCGATATCCAGGGAAACCGACACTGCAGGTTATTTTGAAACTTTAAGTTATTTCTACCTTTTTTTTTTTAATTTATATTATTATCTATAGCCGGTCCAGCTTCTCCAGTCATGGTCGACATAGCAAACTCACCTGCTATGGCTGCCGGCCCATCTGCTGAAGCTATGGTTGCTGGTCCAGCCTCTCCACCTATGGCTACCAACCCTTTGGCTGAAGCTATGGCTGCCGGCCCATCTGCTGAAGCTTTGGCTGCCGACCCAGCATCTCCACCTATAGCTGCCGATTCATCTGCTGAAGGTATGGCTGCTGGCCCAGCATCTCCACTTATGGCTGCCGGCCCGGCATCTCCACCTATGGCTGCCGGCCCAGCCTCTCCTTCTAGTGCTGCCGGCCCATCTGCTGAACCTATGGCTGGTGGCCCACCCGCTCCAGCTATTACTGCTGGCACAGCCTCACCACCTATGGCTGCTGGCCCTGCCTCTCTAGCTATGGCTGCTGGCCTACCCACATCTACTATGGCTGCCGGCCCGGCTCCAAAACCAAAACGGATGAAGACTGAAGCCCAAAAGTTACAGTCTCGGAGATGTAATTTAGCAAGTATTATTAGTTTTTTCTTATATATAATTTTCTCTAATTAATTTATTTTTTAGTGCAAAAGATATGGCCATTTGGCAAAAAGCTGCCCTTGGGGACCACGACCAAATCCACAACGATGGCAACAACAACAGCCATGGCAAGACCAACAGCCATTGCAACACCAACAACAGCCATGGCAGCAGCCACAACCATGGCAATAGCCACAGCCATGGCAGCAGCCACAGCCATGGCAGCAGTAAAACGAGGAATGTAGTCCAGATAAATAATGGTAAGACAAGTTCATTAAAAAAGGTAAAAGTACTAACCAAATTACGAAATACTTATCAAAATAACAGAAAAAAGGACAACATTTTTGAAAAATTTCTTTTCAACATTTTGTATTTAAATATATTATATTACCCTTAAGGTAAACCAAGGTTGGGGTAAACCCTGCCTTAATTGAACCGAACCCCCGGGGAGATTACCCGGGGCGTGGCTAAGAGAAGCCGGAAAAGGATGGAAGGTTTCGGAGAAGTTTTTACGTGAGCGATTAACCGTTAATTCGGATTTGTGGGTAGCCTCTTCGCCCTCCAATGATATCATAGAACTTGAGGACCCCCACGTCCCCTTTCCGGACAGCGCACTCACAACCTTTGCTGCTGATCACAGTAGGGGCATGGCCCCCTACGGGCTTATCACAAGTCAAAGGGAAACGGGGTCACAGAAAAAAAGAGAGCCCAGATATGCAATTCAATTTTTAAAAAATATATAAATACTATAATGTGGAAGGAAATAAATGAATCTTGAAATTGCCGGTCGTCCTTCTAAACACTATCATTTTTTGATCTTTTGTCTCAACCAGAAACTTTTTCCAATCAAATATCATTTTTCATCTAGGTTGAAAACAAAAACAAAACGAACACATATCAATGTAAAACAATCCTTGAAGCAAATTAAGAAACTTGTCTTACATAAATTCTATGCTGGGCACATTTCTAAGTTAAAGTTTCTAACTAAACGGCAGATCCAATAAACATAGACGGTCGATAACAGATCCTGAAAGAACTTCCTGGAGGTAAAAAAAAAAGTGTTCAGTTAAAAATTCTGAATAACGGTCTGTAACAAATACCTTCCATGGGAATTTTTTTGTATAACGTCAACTAAAGGCTTCGCGAAGATCTATGTCTTGAATACAAAAATAGGTTACAATAGAGGCAATTCACATCGCGGTTTCGCGTGTCAATTGTTTCGATGTCCGCCATTTTCTCTGGTTGTTTATGTCATGTTTTGCGTTGTCTGTATTGGCTGAAAGTGTTATTTCCCAATACAAAGTGGATTTTGTGAATCAGTGTTTAATTTTTTTTAATTTTTTTTTGTGTCAGTTAATTTTTACGTATCTTGGTTAGTATGTGTAGCAATTTCTGTTTCCAGATCACATTTCTTGAATTTTTAAAAAAATCTTTTCTTATTCAATGGTTATGGCTGTAACAGTGTAACTAATTAAGCAGCTGTAAGCTTCAATACCTTCTGTAAAGGGATCATGTATTTAACCATTCTTCCCTTTACGGAATAATTAAATTAAAAGCGGTTTAAATAAATAAAAAGGAGACGGCTGATCCACAATGCAAATGTATTGGCTACTAAGTCTAAGCTACAGACATAAATAAATAGAGGTGTGACATACCAGTTGGAACAGTTGGGTAGCGTGAGCGGAAAATATTTCCTTCACAAGTCAACTTAACTGAGCTTTACCGATACTGTTAAGTCACTAGAGAATAGATTAAGATTGAGCTGAAGAGTAACGAAGAAGAACTGGAAAACGACTGACTATGAGAGGAAAAGTCACGGTCTTTTATATGGAAAAGATGCGGCCGTGACCCGAATAAAGAAAACCATAGGGAAAGAAGGCTCCGTGCAAAAGCCACCCCCGACTGGAGTTGACAGTTCTGTCAACTCACTTAAGTCGAATTTTAGGGAGGTTAAGGGGTACCCATCCGCTCGGATGAGTCACGGAGGGGTGAGAAGAATTATAGTTTAAAGTTGTAAGATTTACGGTAGAAAGCGTGAATTTGAAGTATAAATTAGTATTTAATAGTCCTGTGTTAAAGCCACCCCCGAACTGTGGTGACAGTTCGGACAGGTCACTTAACTAGGATTTAAGTGAATAATTAGTAAAAATATTTCTAAACCTACGGTTATTTATGCATTGGGATCTTAATCTAAAAAAAGGTGGAATGTCTTGGCGCGTGCGGTGCAGGTGTATGAATATTCTAGACGTGGGAACAGGTAGGAAGATGTTTCGGAAGTTTTGTGGCTAGACGAGGGTGCTTCCGTGTTAGTCGGCTGATGTAAGAGCTTCGGGCGATGCAGGTGTCTTTTGGGGAGTCGATGGGAAAAAGGTCTATTCTGTTGCTGCTTGCAGTCTTATGGTAGGTTCAAGTGGAGGCTGTGTGACGAGGGATGTGGGGGAGATAAAGTGAAGAAGCCATGCTTGCAGAATGGGAATTCTGTTACATGACTCCCGGGCCCGTAAGATTACGTCCCGTAATCGGTCTAGTCAAACTTGAGTTTGCAGTAGAGGAGGTAGATATTGTTTCATGTCGATTGGTTCTGAAATGTCCATCACTTCTCGACGTCGGTTTCTTCTATGGGTGGTTTTGTTGAGATTTTTAAGTGTGCAGCAACAGCTCCATATCATCTTGAATACGCCAAACCAACGGAGGATTTTGAAGGCGATGGTGCTGATGATTGCTAGTCCAATGAAGAACATGATGATCTTGAATGTTTCCCACCAGCTCATATAGCTGGTTATTCCTGTTTTTTCTTCAGCTGTAACAATGATATTTCTCATTGCTGTTGATGAATTGATGCCTGTTTTCATGCTTTGTTCGGCCATTGCTGCTGCGAGATCTGCTATGATGTTCATGTGGCTTGTTGTTATACCATCGTAGGCAGGATTAGCCTGTGGTTCATAGTCGTGTGTATTATCGTCGTCGTAGCGGAAGGAAGTAGGCAGATCCCGTTCTGGTTGTAAAAGGGTTGCTTCGGCTTTCTTCCAAGTATTGTTACGATAGACATGATGTCTTCCATTAAAGTTTACGTAATGGTCTCTCCAGTAGCATGGACTGTATGGGGCAAGTTCCCAGCCGTTTGTTGCGATGGTGAAGTTTTTGAATCGAGGTTGAGGTCCACAGCTTGTCGTTTCGGTAGTGAATGTTATTCTAATGGCTCTGCATTGCTTCAACAATACAGTTTCTCCTTGTGCTTGAAGATTCATGCATTCGGGAAGCTGTAAGATGCTGGCTGCTAGCCATCCGTCGTATTGAGCAGCTGAAGTTGCAAGAGCTCTTTTAGTCCGTACCAATTCGCATTGAGTGTTCCTCACGATTCTTAGAATATCATTTTCTTGTTCAGTCAGTTTGTCGCGTACAAACTGTACGTGTGCGGCCAAACCGACTTGAGTGTTGAGTATTTGTTCCAGGGCAGTTACTGTGTTATTTTTGCTGGTGTTTGATAGAGTTGTCGTTTCTCGTTGAGGAAGTTCGTAGTCGGATTCTTCGCTGTCGTCGTCGAGGTGGGGGATTGAGATGAACAAGTGCTCGTCTCCTATAACTGTGAAAGATTCGTTTTTGTGGCGACAGGCAGTTGTGAGGCATCTGCCTTCTGGTTTAATATGGAATGCCAATTGCTGTTTTTCGTCTTCGAGGCGAAAAGTTCCTGGAGTCGATGTTTTGATGAGAGCGCCTTCTCCGCTGCTGACGAGTCTTGGAGTGTTGTCGAACGCGGTGGCTACTGTAATATCCCAAATGATCGTGAGATGATTGTGGGTGTGAACTCCGTCTGAAACATTTGCTTTTCCGAGAGGTGTTTCGATGATGTCATCGGCTCCTTGTCGAATGAGTCTAGTTTCTTCCATCATGCAATTAATTACATAAGGGGAGACGGTTGAGAACCAGCTTCCAATTGTGGGTGGATCTGGTGTGTGGGTCCATTTATCGTCAGTTAAATTCATTTGAATGTCGTTGCATCGTTTTGTCTTAGCCATAATTGTGCATTCAGTTAATGATGTTTCTAAAGCAACTGTTTCTGGAACTATAATTTGTTGACCGAAGAAATCCGTTGTGATGTGATTGATTTTCATCCATCTTCCGCAGATTGATGCTTGGAATTTAATTCCAGCTCTTCTGTTTGTCCATAACATGTATTCGACTTCTTTTTGCGTCGGTTTCAGTAATGACGGGCAATTCTCGTCATTTGTTCGTAAATGTTCTTTTGCTGATGGATTATCGCAGTTGCAGATTATAGTCTCGAATGCCAATGCAGTGATGCATAATATTGTTGTTAGCATGAAGTACAGCAACATTTTCTGAAGATAAACTTGAATAAGTTTGATGTTGCCGACTACATGATTGTATATGTTCGATGAAATACTATCCGTCATAAGAAATTTCTAGGAAGACGGATTTGATGGGAGGTATATAAAAAAAATAAGTTAGAAGGAAGGATACAATGTAGGGATGGAAGGTAATTTACATTTTCAGAAAATTTAAAGTGATTTTTTTTTTTTTTTTTTTTTCTTTTCTTGTTTTGTTAATTTTTTTGTTTTGTTTAGTTTTATTTTTGTCTTGTTTTGTTTGTTTTTAGTTTTTTTTTTTTTTTTTTTTTTTTGTGTGTTGTGTTTTTGTTTTGTTTTGATATACAATTTCTCGGAGGAGTGTGGAAAAATGACAGAAAGTGAAAGGGAAATAGTGTACATAAAGAGGTTGAATCGACCGCTAGGTGTCGTGGATGTGTAGTTTGAATGGAAAAATGCAGAAATATATGGGGACTTTTTTTTTATTATTATTTTTTTTTTTTTTTTTGAATATCGCTTTACTACGCTTGATTTAATAAATATGAGTAAAACTTGGTTAGGGAAAAAACATTTTATGAATGATGAAGGAGAGAATAGTGGAGTTTGTACATATAGTGAAGTTGTGTAGAGTGTGGGTTTTTAAATGACCGCTAGATGGGGTATGCGTGGTGTTTTTGGAAGAAAAAATAGGGACATACTTATTTTATTAAATTTCGTTATTTTACTTTTATGTATGCTTTTTCTGAAGGATAAATATTTTTTTTTTTCTTTTTTTGAATAATATAATTTGGGAATAATTTTATGTATTTAATTGGAAAAATATATATTTATTAGAAGAGAATGGAGAATGAAAAATTGATTGGGCAACGTTGGAGCTGTCAACGTCTGCTTTTGTTTGGCTTCTAGTCGCCATGTTTGTGCTGGTAGTCGAAGTTTATTAGGGAGTTGGGATAGGTAAGTTTGTATATGTGTTCCTTGCTGAGATTTCTTATATTTATAGTTTTTCAGTTATTTGTGGAGATTGAGGGTGTGTGTGTTCAAGGAGTATATCCAAAACGGTGAGTTCATTTGGTTTACTGTTATGTATTTCTTTGTTTGTGCATTTAAATTGTTTGTTTTTTTGTTGTTTATTTTTTACTTTCAGATTTTGTGTTTTTACGTTTGAATAGGGAGTATAAAAGGTATTTTGGTTTTGAATGTTTTTACATTTGGTTTAATATGAAATTGCTTTATTTGTTTTAGTAGGTTTCAGCAGTTTACCGCTAGATGGCAGTTACTGTTTTTTCTATTATCTTATTCAAGTAGAAAGGGAAAGTAAAGTTTTTCCCTTATAGTTTCTACAGGTTTGTTTATATTTACATATACATATACATATTGTTGTATGTTGTTATTGTTATATTTTATTTGTTTTATTTTATGTTATTTTTATTCCATTTTATTTTATTTTATTTATTTATCTTTTTCTTTTACTTTTTCCATTTAATTATGTATTTTTTTTTTGTTTGTTTGTTTTATAGAGTGAATTAATAAATAATAACTTCAGAATGTCAAAAATTATATTTGATTTTAAGGTCGAAAAGAACAAGACAAAAAAATTATGGGGAAAAAAAATAATGCTCCTACTGCTGGAACAATTGCAAGCACAGGCTTACGATGCCCAGGAGTAGGCCCATTCCAATGCCGAATGACTTTAAGGTGTCATTTTTTTCTTGGTTTTCGAACCAACGCTGACAAACAAGTTTCCTATTTAGGTCTGATGCCGTATCCCAGTCGTTTGGTTCCGTCGTGGAACCGAAACGGCTAGGTAAGGGAAAAAATTTCCCTTTGGCATATCTGATGATTTCGCCTTTCTTTTCTTCTAGGATTTCGTCTTCTTTTTTCGATTTAGCCAAAGCTTCCTCGTAAGCTTTGGCTACTTCTTCTTTCTCGGCGATGGCCTGTTTCTCCTGCTTTTCTTTTAGGCTACGCTCACCCCAAAGGAACAAAAACGAATGTTTTTTTTTTTTTTTTTGTTAGGGGAGAAAAATAAATAAAACAAATGAATAAATAAATAAAAATAATAAGGACGATCTAGTTTACTTACTCCCTACAGGCTGCTATATACACCGGGTCATCAGGATCTAGATCCTGATAACGCGGGTCTCCGAACGAGATGAGCTGCCAGGGGGTTTCCTGACGCGAATACGGTCTTACTAGAGATTCTTCGTAGTAGGAGTCCCAATCAGTGTTCCAATAAGAACCTATCTGATTGAGCTCCTCACTCGAGATTGACTCTTCGTCGAAAAAGTTGTTTTCCATTTTAGGAACAGAAAAATAGACTGGCTCTTTTTTCGAGTGCTTGTTGCTTATATAGCCCTAGCTTTCCCTGGATTAGGCCACGTGTTGGTGGGCCTAAAAAAAAATAGCGTGGCTTGGGTTTTCATAATCATAAGATCTTCCTTTTTTCTAATTTTTATTACTTTAGTTTTATTTAGTTTTGTTTCTAAAAATTTTTTTTTTTTTTTTTTTTTTTTTGTTTGCAAGAACATGTACGCGAGAACCAAGGGCTATAAATATTTACAGACTCTATTATTCCTCTATTAGCCTTTGAGGTTTCCTTACAATCCTTTTACTGCGTTCTTGTTGGACGGTAAAAGTGGGATCAGTTGTTACGATAGTAGGGTCAGGCTGGGAAGTTAGAAGAGTTATTTCTAAAGTGTCATTTTCTGTGTTGTCTTCGTTTAGACGTTCTGTGGCGATTGTATCGTCATTTGCCTGTTGCAGATCGCTATCTGTCTTTGAGAGTTGAGAAGTTTCCATATTACCCTCCGCTAGAGGTCTATTATCTCTGTTTTCTAGAGTTGTGTCACTCTCGAGATCTACCTCGTGCAAAAGATTTTCTTGTTCTTTTTCGATGTCTGGGCAAAATTCGTCTCGCCATATCATGCTGTCGAACATGGGACGGAGTCGGTTGACATGGACTCGTCTTGGCATGAAAGAGTTATCGGCGATGTCGACTGTTTTATTATCGTACAGTTTTATTACTCTGTATGGGCCTTTAAATTTCGAGACGAATTTTCTGCTTTCTCCTTGTGGAAGAACTTTGATATCTATCAATACTCTATCCCCTACTTTATATTCGTGCAATACTGCTCTTTTGTTATATTGCTCCCTTTGTTTTTCTCTTGCCTTTCGATTTTCTTCGCGAGCGACTTGAAAGCCTATTCTAAGTCGTTCTAGCATAAGGGTTGTATAATCTGTGGGAGAGTGTGTGGAAAGTGGTACAGCATCGAGAAAATTGTGGATAGGGAGGTTGGGATCACGTCCATACAAAAGAAAAAATGGCGTTTCTAATGTTGATGAATGAACGGAATTACGATATGCAAAGCATACGTCTCCCATCATTTGTTCCCAATTTTCATGCTGTCCATCTTTTAATTCTTTTCTGAGCATTGTTGTTAACGTACGATTGAATCTTTCGGTTTGTCCGTTGCTAGCGGGATTATACGCTGTCGTTAACCGTTGATTAATTTCTAACGTTTTACATAAGTGGCGAAAAATTGCCGATGTAAAATTCGTTCCTCTATCGGACACTATCGCTTTTGGTAGACCGTGCCTTTGTACTATTAATTTCATGAAACAATCAGCTGTTGTGACAGCTGTTTGATCAGGGAGAGCTGCTATTTCTGTCCATTTCGAAAAATAATCAGTAATGACCATAATATATTTATTTCCATTTGTTGACGGTGGTGTGAAAGGACCCATAAAATCCATTCCCACCACGTCAAATGGTGCTTTGCTAGCTCATGAGGGTGTAAGAAAGCGCGTAAAGTAGACTTTGTATTGGCTAAACAAGCCTCACACACTCTACAATACTCTTTGATGTCGGCCCTCATAGATGGCCAATAATAATTGTTTTTAACTTTAAGGTACGTTCTTTGATAGGCAAGATGGCCTGATAAAGGTTCATCGTGAAGTTCTTTCAATACTAATGGACGAAGGAAAAGAGGCAAGACTACCTGAAATTTTACTTCGTTTCTCTTTTTTGTTTTGGTGGAAAAATCTTTACGGTATAGCACACCGTCGATTACTTGATAAAATTCAATTTCTTTAACCCAAACAGGATTATTAACTTGATGTTCCTCAGTTAATTCGCCGTTATCTAAGTAATTTCTAATGTGTATGCAAAGAGGATCTTCTGCTTGTTTTAGACAGATCTCTTTTTGTTTGCCTTTTTCCTGAATGACCGCGACTTTTATTCGAGATAAACAGTCTGCGTTTTGATGTACTCGTCCTGGTTTGTATTGTATTCTATAGTTGGTACTTGCTAGTTGTATTGCCCACCGACCAAGTCTCCCATTATTATCTTTTTGATTTTGTAGCCATTGAAGAGGACTATGGTCACTGATGACCAGAAAAGGTTCGTCAAGCAGGTAGTGGCGGAAAGATTTTATCGCAAAGATCACTGCGAGGGCTTCTTTTTCTACAGTAGCGTAATTTAATTCTGGTTTTCTGAGTTGTCTACTGGCATATGCAATGACTACTTCATTACCGTCTTGAATTTGAGATAATATCGCTCCAATTCCATAATTACATGCGTCAGTAAAAAGTAAAAATTGCTTACTAAAATCGGGATATGCCAGAATAGGCTTAGTTGTAAGGCATGTTCGGAGGGTCTCAAAAGCTACCTGATCTTCGTCAGTCCAAACGAAAGGTTCTTTTAAAGCTAATTTATGAGTTTTCTTTGTTAGTGGCTGGGCAATCGAACCAAATCCTTTAATAAAACGTCTATAGTATCCTGCTAGTCCCAAAAAAGATCTGATGTCGTCAGCTGACTTAGGAACTGGATAATTAAGAATCTTATCAATTTTTTCGGGATCGGGTGCGATCCCTTCTTTAGAAATGATATGGCCTAAATAATTTACTGAATGTTTAATAAACTGGCATTTTATGAGTTTAAGTTTAAGGTTAGCGATTTTTAAAAGGTTGAATACTTCGCGTATGTCTTCTAAATGGGCTTCGAATGTGTCTGAAAAAATTATGACATCATCCAAATAAACTAATGCTTTCTTTCCTAAGACGTCTCTTAGAACGTAATTCATTGTTCTTTGAAATGTTGCCGGAGCGTTACACAATCCAAAAGCCATTCTTTTAAATTGGTATAAATTATTTTCTACGATAAATGCCGTTTTTTCTTTAGCTGAATCTTCTAGTTCTATCTGCCAGTAGCCAGATGCTAGGTCAAGAGTCGTAAAAAACTTTTTTCCGTGTAGTTGGTCGAGAGTGGTATCAATTCTTGGTAAAGGGAATGAATCTTTTACAGTGACGCTGTTTAATTTACGATAGTCTACGCAAAATCGTAAACTTCCGTCTTTCTTTTCTACGAGTACAACAGGTGCCGCCCAGGGAGAGGTAGATAACTCGGCGATGTCTTTATCCAACATCTCCTTAATTTGTCGTCTTAACTCTTCCTGATGCTTCCTTGCTGCTCGATAGGGTCTAAGTCTGATAGGGCCTCTTCCTTGGGTGTCTATACTATGCTTAATTAAACCGGTATATCCTAATTGAGAATCTGTTGTAGCGAAAATGTCTTTGAAATCGTTTAATAATTTAATTAAAGGTTTTTTATATTGAAATTCTACGTTAGAAATGTAAGTGTCGATTTCCGCTTGTTCTTCATTTGGCATTGTGTCATTTTCATCTTTTACGTCAATTTTTCCAATTAACTGACAAGCTGTTTCGACATTGCCCAATAAAATTCCACGCGGTAAATTAATGAGTTTACTTGAAATATTACGAATCAGCAAATTGTATTCCCCTTTATCATTTGTCTCGCCTAAAAATTGATCTACTGTAATTCCCTCCGGTAGCTCTTTGCTAGGAGTAAACAGAAACGGAAAGCCAGGAAGCAATTGATATTGTGACCTACTCATTCTGGCTCTAATGACCGTGCAAGTCAATGGGAACGTCGTCACCTTTTTGACTGAGGTCATTAAATTATTGCTTGAATACAGAGGTGCTCTTCCTGCTTTGTCTCTCGCCAAAAAAATAGTCTTAGTTCGCCCACATAGTACGAACTCATGTTTAAAAGCAGCGTCAACGCCTAAAATGCATGCTTCAGAAATTCCGCTTGTAATAATAAATTCTTGTTCAAGTATATATTCTCCATATTGGACAGGTAGCTTTACCTTCCCTAGGGTCTGTAATTTTCTATTCTGTACGTCAAATAAATCTGTGTCGGTCTCAGCACTGGCCAGTTGCATTTCCGACGGTAATAATCTATAAACTTTTTCGTGTAAAAGGCTTCTTGCAGCGCCTGTATCAAACAGCGCATCAAATTGAATCTTATCGATAAAAAGGGAAATACGGGGTGCTGAACTATTTTGAATAATTGTAATGTGAGAAATCTGCCGGGTTTTTCCATAAAAAGAGGTTTGCCTACCAACTGACCCAAAGCTGCAGTTGGTACCTAAAGTTTTCCCTGTCCATGAGATGGACCAGGAATATTAGGCTTTTGCTGCATTTGTCTATGGATGCATTCATTCGCTCTATGTCCTATCTGCTGACAAGAATAGCATTTGAGGGGTTGTCGCATATCTGTATTTTGTTCTCGATTGTTTCTACAATCCCTTTTTACGTGGCCTTTCATGCCACAAGCATGACAGGTAGTCAGATCTGACCGTGGGGAATATTGAGATGTGAAGAAGGGTCGGGATGGAGGGTTATTAATCTGGTACCTGGTTGGAGGGTTGCTCACAAACTGGGGAGGTGGAGTATTGTAATTTTGTGGAGTATTGTAATTTTGTCTGTTTTGATTGTAACCGTTGCTTGTTTGGTATGAATTTGCTTGTCTAATATTACTATTATTGGAAAATCTGGTTCTGTTACGATCACTGTCTTCTATCAATCGAGTCACTGCTTTTTCCAATCTTTCTACCTGGTCTGCGCTAGCAGGTCTCTGGGGGTTTCCATCTTTTTCAGGGACCTTTTGGGGATACCTGGTACCTGTCGCGAGGGCATTTATGGTTTCAGGTAGTTTCTCTATTGCTTTTAAAATCTCAATACTGGTGGAGTTGTTCTCTACTGCGTTAATAAATTCTCTTTTGTCTTTTTCTTCTTTTTCTCCATCCAGACGTAGAGCGTATTTATTGGTTTCAGCAACTAAGGCTTCGTATGTAGTGAAAGGTTTGTAGCGGACTTTGTTTCTAAGAGTTTTGTCTAACCCTTGAAGAAATTTTTGTCGCAGCATTTGGAGTCGTGTTGTTTCGTCGGTTTTTGTGTCATCTTCCCCCTTGGGGTATCCATGTTCAAAAATATTTTTGAGTCGGAAACCATAATCAAGAATAGCTTCGCCTGGATGTCGTTTTACTTCTTCAAGTTGGGTTTGGAAAAAGTCTTGATTTTCGTTTCCATGGAAACGTTCTTGTAGCAGCCGTTTTACTTCTTTATAATCTTGAGTGACGCTTTCTAGGATATTTTGTAGGATATCATGAGCAGAGCCGGCCATTTTGGTCACCAACATATTCATTTTTTCTTTTTCGTTCCAGTTTGACATAGCAACAATATTTTCGAATAGTTTAATCCAGCGGTCAAAACGAGTTGATGGTCCTCCCGTAAAATTTTGCAGTTGGATGAGCATAGTTTGTGCGCGTTGTCCTTTTTGTAATTCTTGCAGATCTCCTATCGGAATGACATTTGTCACCAATGAATACTGAAGTGGATCCATTTTTATTGTTTGTTTTCTGTGGAATTGCTTGTTGTTTTCTGTTGGCGTCGATTGCGTGACGGGTGGCGCTGGCTGCTTTGTTTTGATTGAAGTTGCGTTAAATCTCCGCGTGGTGGTGTATGTGGCGTTGTGTGGAATTTGCTGGCTGTCTCGTTTATCTGTAGTTGGTTTTGATTTGTCTCCGCCAGAGGGTGGTTGTGTGTATGCCTGCTGTGCTGTGAGAATGGGGCTGAGGCTTTCGCAGCTGCTTTGACTTGTACTGTGTTGTCGGATGATAACGTTGTCGTTAAGGTGCGCTGGTCTTCTCGTTTGATGAGGACTTTTAGCTGCTGTGCCGTGAATTGTACCGTGTTCAGTATTGCTTCCGGAAGATCCGCTAGGTTTTCCAGGTGTGAGAGGAGATTTAAAACTAGTTGGTGGGTTAGGTCTGGAACGGCTGCAAGGTTGACTAGGCGCCGTAGTAGGGATGGGAGTTGAAGAAAATCGTTGATGAATGTCGTTGAGTGAGTTGTGCAAATTTTTTCTACGAGGCCCAAGGATAGGTGACGGAGAATGCCGTGAGGGATTGGATGCTGTTTCTTCCTGCTGCTCTGCGTCTTCGTTGGAGTCAGCGTTTTGATGAAGTGAGTGTAACGATTGGCTTCGTTCAAAAATTTGAGGGTCGCTGTCTGATTTTTTAATGTATGTTCCGTGTAGTCCGTCAAGCGATCGACAAAGATTTTGATAATTGTTGCTGACAACGGCCGTAAGGGGCGTGTGTGGTCTAACGGTTGATTTAGAAGGGAGTGAATTTCGTCTAGCAAGGGCAATAGGTTGGGCAATGGTTTTAACGGTTTCGGGTTTGATAGTTGGGGATAATTGCTGATTGATTTTAATTGCGCAATCAGATAATTTTGTTCGTGAACCGGTAAAATTTGCTTGGATTGTAAGGCTTTCTTGAGTGCAAATAGGGCTAGCCGTAAATGTTCTACAGGTAATGGGGAATGCGGTTGGTAATTGACAGGGTGGGTTAATGACGGCGCGTGCTTCACATATATCTGTAGTATCGACGTGTTGATGTTCATTTAATGAGCTAAGCAAAGTGCTGTCAAAATTAAAGTTGCTAGAATTAGGCGAGGGTAAAGGTTCCTGAATTTCAACTTTATTTATTTCAGTGGCTGTCGGCTGAATTGTAAAGGTTATCTTATGGTCATTAACTACAGGTAGGGAGGAGGGGAGTTGTGGAGAGGAGCCCTGTAATAAAGCGCGTGGCGGTTTTTCACTGTCACTTTCAAAATCTGAAGTAGATGGGGACTGCCGAAGCCAGTCAATAGTGCGAGCAAGAAGTGAAGGACTATTACTAATAGATGTCTTAATATCTTGCCACTTAAAAGATTTTGGTTTCCTAATAGTTTTAGAATTTTTTAACCCAAGCTGTAATAACTTAACTGTTTTAAGGCTAACAGTTGAACGAGTGGGTCTCTTTTGGTGAAGAGATGGTTCAGATAAATCAAGGTTTACTTTAGAGACAGGTACAGAGGTAAGATTATCAAAGGTGGGCAAAAAAGGTTCAGATCCGTGACGGACAGTACTCTTTATTGGTTTACTAAAAATTTTAGGCTTAGCACCCGTGTACAATGACATTGTGGATAAGTTCAAATACCGCTGCCACCAGATGTAAAGGGATCATGTATTTAACCATTCTTCCCTTTACGGAATAATTAAATTAAAAGCGGTTTAAATAAATAAAAAGGAGACGGCTGATCCACAATGCAAATGTATTGGCTACTAAGTCTAAGCTACAGACATAAATAAATAGAGGTGTGACATACCAGTTGGAACAGTTGGGTAGCGTGAGCGGAAAATATTCCCTTCACAAGTCAACTTAACTGAGCTTTACCGATACTGTTAAGTCACTAGAGAATAGATTAAGAATGAGCTGAAGAGTAACGAAGAAGAACTGGAAAACGACTGACTATGAGAGGAAAAGTCACGGTCTTTTATATGGAAAAGATGCGGCCGTGACCCGAATAAAGAAAACCATAGGGAAAGAAGGCTCCGTGCAAAAGCCACCCCCGACTGGAGTTGACAGTTCTGTCAACTCACTTAAGTCGAATTTTAGGGAGGTTAAGGGGTACCCATCCGCTCGGATGAGTCACGGAGGGGTGAGAAGAATTATAGTTTAAAGTTGTAAGATTTACGGTAGAAAGCGTGAATTTGAAGTATAAATTAGTATTTAATAGTCCTGTGTTAAAGCCACCCCCGAACTGTGGTGACAGTTCGGACAGGTCACTTAACTAGGATTTAAGTGAATAATTAGTAAAAATATTTCTAAACCTACGGTTATTTATGCATTGGGATCTTAATCTAAAAAAAGGTGGAATGTCTTGGCGCGTGCGGTGCAGGTGTATGAATATTCTAGACGTGGGAACAGGTAGGAAGATGTTTCGGAAGTTTTGTGGCTAGACGAGGGTGCTTCCGTGTTAGTCGGCTGATGTAAGAGCTTCGGGCGATGCAGGTGTCTTTTGGGGAGTCGATGGGAAAAAGGTCTATTCTGTTGCTGCTTGCAGTCTTATGGTAGGTTCAAGTGGAGGCTGTGTGACGAGGGATGTGGGGGAGATAAAGTGAAGAAGCCATGCTTGCAGAATGGGAATTCTGTTACACTTCTATGCTAGTATGAGTATGACCCAATCAGAAGAAAAAAGAGGCTAGGCCTACACCATCTGGCGGTCACTCCTGCTACCGCAATACGGAACGCCAAATTACCCTCTATTTTGCAACTTGGTCTCCACGAGACGGTCTCGAAGGGTCGAGACCGTCACCGCTACATCCCAGTGGGACTATTCCGGCCCTCTGATTGGCTCTCTCCTTCTCCTCACCCTAAAGCCCCTCCACCCCTTCTGCTTGTGGTGTGTGGTGTGTGTGGGGCGTGTGTGGAGTTTTTCGTCGGGCTGTCGCCTTCATTTGTTTATTTTTCGTGTGTTTATTTATACTATTTTTGTTTACTTTTATTGTTTGTAATTTATTCTAATACACTATTTATACCTTTATTAAATCGCTTTTCAATTTATAAAACAAGAATGAATTAAACATCGGTATGTTTCAATTAGATTTATTGTGAATTATCACCCATCGGCAACTGGGTTGGTGCGGGCCGTAGAACAACGGTTTCAAAACCCGATTTTGGGAGAATCGGGAAAAGTAAAAAAGTTTTAACAATTATAGGAATCGAAATATCTTGATAAGATCTATCCATTTCTGAAAAAATATTGCTTAAAAATTACTTATTGGAAGAGTAAACCGATTTGCCATTTTACAGGTAGGTCGGTGCGGTTAAGCGGGTATCCTTTCGTCGATTCTAGGATGTAGATGTAGCTATATATTAAATAAATCATGTTTTTTTTTAATGCAACACTTATTTGGTATGTCAAGGCCCTTCTCACTAGAAATAAAGTCAGTAAATAAAAGTAAGAGTCTTTTTACCTTAAAAGCTATACATTTTCTTATAGCTCAATCATATTAGAAATGCAATTAAATAAAAGAGGTATTAAAAAAAATAAATAAATCGATTTGATATTCTGCTAATGATCACTGATGCGGATTTTCAAAACTGAAAGGAAATTATGCAATCGTGAAATCTGCGAGGGACATATAGGCCTACTACAGGTTAATTAAACTCGTCATCATTCGCTTAATTGGGATCGGCAACAGGAGCCAGTAGAAATGATTTCTTGTTCACCATCACGATTTTTCAATCGATGGCTAGTTAGATCCACCTTTATCTTGTTCTTATCATCTTCTTGTTTTTCCCCTTTTTATTTCCTTGTTGTCTTTTTTTTGTTTATTCGCGAGAACGCCGATCTTCCGCATCTGCAATAATTATAATCATAATTATAAGTTCTCTTAATTTACCACGTTTCCCCCAAAATAAATAGTTAAAAAAAAACAACAACAAAAACAAAACATATCAGACGAAAATCCCGAGTGCATTGCCCGAGTTTTAGTCTTTTTTTGTTTACCCTTCCCCCCGTTTGAACACACTAAAGCTCGGGGAAAATGGCGACCCCCGGAGTCCATTCCCCGAGTTTTAGTCCCCCGACCCCCGAGCCCTGACCCCCGAGTTTTAGTTACGCCCCACTTCCACATGGAATCGGTATTTCTAATCTGTAGCGTCGTTGGTATGGCGACAGTAGAACTCCAAGACAGTAGAACTCCAAAAATAGTAGAACTCCAAGGCATTAGAACCCCACTTTTAAAAATATTTTTAAAAATTGTTGGTAAATCCGAAAGTAGAACTCCATGTACAATAGAACTCCAAAGACATTAGAACCCCACTTTTAAAAATATACTAGGGGTCCTCACTGTGTTCGGAAAGTTCCCGATAGGGTTTGGGTTGTTTCTTGTTACTTGCGATCATAGGGTTGAAAAACACGAGTTACATCGTTGTTCAGAAGACACCGTTCGAAAGAAACATCCAGCTCAAAGCACAGTTGAAACTGTTCTTATCCTTAGTGGGACAATGGTATAATATGTTTGCATGTTATTTCTTTCAGTTCAATTTTCTGTCATACAATGTTTTCATTCTCCAGGTACGCCCTCTATCAGCAGCCTTTCAATGTCCCATATAGCACATTTCTGCCGTCGGATGTCCGAATCATGGCCGAACATCCATTAGATATCTATGTACTCAATGGGTAGTTCCAGGGATGTCCGTCGGCTAGACACTTTGGAAGTGCAATGGATGTGCGAAAATTATATTCTACGGGCCTCCTTCCAACAGCCAAGAAGATTTTCAATTGATTCATTTAAGGATCGGCCTCGAGCCAATCGGGGCGCTTTTTAGCAAATCGGGTTTCTCATTTTGGGCCATCGAGGCGTGGCTCAGGGTGGAAAATTCTTCTCCCCGAATTCAATTGGGGTTTGCAATTAATTGGATTGAAATCAATCGATTCATCAATGCAAAAAACATTATCGATTGACTGTTTCACCCGATCTATCCGATAACAACCCCGATAATAGCTCGTTCTACCCGCTTGCCCCGACTTTTTACTCTGAAACCGAAAGAACGGCGATTTTTTTAATTGCTTCGGCGCAACGGGTTATCGGTTTATCTTTTATTTAACCCCCTTTTTCCATGCATATTTGATTTTTATACGAAATCGTGAAACGCTGTTTGTTATTGTTTCGATTTTAGCACAGGTTGCCAGTAGAAATTAACGTACTTTAAAAGATAGACTGTGTGTGTATTAATAACCAAAATTTATAAATACCTTTTTTTTCTTCTTATGAACACAACAAAACACAAACAAACAAAAACGTATCCTTAGAAATACACTTTGTAAATAACACCACGAACTTTCCCGCGATTCTTTATGTAGTCAGAATACGCACCAGCGCTTCACGATTTCATATTAAAATTAGATATTCAAGGGAAAAGGGGGTTAAATAAATCATTTTTAAAACGCACCCAAACTTTAACAGAATATTCTGAATGAATTCGTGCAAAACAGGGAAGGGCTCTATCAAATTATGGTGTAAAATCCAAAAAATTCTGAGCATTACATTACCTGATATCCCGTGTGTGTGAAGCCCGCAATCAGTAGGGAAACTGGAAAATGACTAAAACCCGTCCCAAACCAGAGTAATAGAATACCGGTGTAGCCACGGCCATGTTAACTCCCCCTCTCGAATCTTTTCCCAAAAGTTGTTGCCAATTTCGTGTATCGATTGTGAGAAAATGAGGCAAGATATCGATTTAAGTGTCCCATAACCATAACTGCCACCTATGAATTGAGTTTTAAGGGTTGTTATTGTTATAACAACCCACATGTTTATACATACATTTTTTCACACTAATTAATTAAGCCACTTTTTGTTTACTTTCTAAAGTACAGACGACGAAAATGAGCGAAAACAAAGCGAAAACGTAATACATCACAAGTTCACAACACAGCCGCTGTGGCGCTTTCGTTATGGGACAGAAAGACTTTCAGGCCAAAAAGGCAATGGGAGGGCCCGCCATAAGCGTGGCTACACCAGGGGTCGTATTCCGAACGGCGACTTGAACTTAAGGAAAACTTGACTTGAAACAATCTAAGTTAAGTCCGAGTTAAGTCAAGTTTTGAGCTAAAGTTAAAAACTTTCAATCTCAAGTCAAGGTGTTATTCCGAACACAAAAAGATGAAGTTTTTCCCAGGACTTAACTTAGATTTTTTACTTAGTTTTAAAATGCAACTTGACTTGAAATTGGCAACTCAGTCAATGGCAGAGGACGTTGCTCAAAATTCTTCTCGTGGTTGCAGACGAATTTTAAGTGTCTAAGTCATAGCAAAAAGAAGTTGGAACTTGTACGCAAAGTGACTCAAAATTGCTGTGATTGTACTTTTGTTTACATAGTTGTTTTTTAAATGAGTCGCGATAAAGCTCAGAAAAGGCAGCGTGATATTTGGGTTGAAAATGAAACCTACACCCTTTTGGAAAATAATAAGTGACTGATTTAATAAATGATGAATAATAATATATATTCTATATATAATATATGATAGAATAAATGAAGTGATAATAAGTAACAATAAGTGCTGAAAAATAAAAATTTTGTAAAAGGGGAATTAATTCTGCATTAATTTTTGTGTGATAAAACCTGTGATGAATTCTATAGAAGGTCGATCGAACCTAAAAGTCGCCATTAATTTGTCAGCAGAAAAATAACTTAGAATATCTTTCCTTGTACGATAAAATGGAATAAGACGACGCTTTTTGGCTCGGTGATTTTCGGCTCGCAATTCATTATCACTCCCCGTAGATAAATCGTCAAAATTATCAGTTAAATTACCCATATCCTCTAAGAATTCATCAATGACGTCATTACAATAATCGGCCATTGTGTAAACAAACGCAACGCCACTGCCTATTCTCACCGCTACTTATAGAACTTAAGCCCGTAAGTCAGTTTCAAGGCACCTAAAGCCTCGCTTACACTAGAGGTTTTTGAAGCTTTTAAGCTTTTAATTTTAAGAAGTTAAGGTCTTAAGCTTTTAAGTTTCTGGCTTACACTAATAATTTTTGAAAGTTTAACAGCTTAATAACTCAAAAGCTTAATATCTTAAATATCAAACTGGTTTGATATTTGAGCTTTTAAGTTGTTAAACTTTTAGGAAAGTTTAAGCTCTAGCCAATAGGAATATTCGGCTAGTGCGTACTTCTTCGTAAATTTTTTTGCACTGGTGCCACCACAAAGGTTCTTATATTTGTAGTTTTATTTCGGATGTCTTTTACGAATAAGATATTTCTTTTTAAGTAGAGTTAACGCAAATAAAAGAGCTGTGAATCCAACAACACATTTCGTTTCTACTGGTACACGGAAAAATCGTAGTTATCCATTTTGATGACGCTCAACATCAACACAAAAATAGCACTTCGTCTGCTTATATTTATTTGCGTTTGCATGAAAACTAAATCCGCCTTCTTTTTAAAAAAAAGTCACTTGACAGTGTAAGTTGAAAAATTAAAAACTTAGCTTAACTTCTTAAGAACTTAAAAGATTAAGGAACTAAAAGCTTAAGAAGAACCTCTAGTGTAAGCGAGGCTTAAAATGTACCTTGAGATTCGAGAGACTTAACTTAGTTTTAATGCTCGACTTTTGAGTTTTCAAGTCCAAGTTTCTTACTTGAATTGAAATTTTTTGGTTCGGAATTCAACTTCGGTTAAAGTCTGAAAATTTTTTCAAGTCAAGTAGGAAAAACGGCTAAGTCAAGTCCAAGTCAAGTCTAAGCATAGCCTTCTCTATTAGAGAAAGCCGAAAGGAACGCTATCCCTTGCATGTTGGAAAAGTGAAGCACATTTTGCTCACCTTTCCTCCCATTCCATTCCTCCAAGGGTACCCACGGGAGCCATCTGGTGATAAAAATGATGTAGGGGGGAGGGGGAGAATCACCCGGATTTATGAGTGGTAATTTATGAACGCCCCATTTATATTTTGCCGTGAGGGATTTTAATGACGATGTTACACGGAACGGCATGCATTCCTGTTTATTGCATATGTTCATTCGCAGCCATTCAACACGTGAAGCCGTACAATAAATTTTTTTTGTCTCCGGCTCGGCGAGAATGGGCATAACATGTGTAATTGAGGGATGCCTCATTCATTTCAGAAGGAATGAATTCATATCGATCGAAAAGTTAACTTTTTAAAATCGCCACTAGGCGATAAAACGGCTCCCGTGGGTACACTTGAAGGATGGGCAAAATTGGAGGTAGGGAAGCAAAATTTGCTTCAAAAAAAAGCTCCAACCTTTCGGCTTTGTTAATAGAGAAGGCTATGGTCTAAGTCGACGTTCGGAATACGACCCCAGTATTCTATTACTCGTCCCAAACCGTACGGCCTGACCCCTAGCGACAGGCAGGAGCCTAGCTTCAGACGATTCCTCTCAGGCTTATGGAATCATTCTTAGTCTTTACTTCGTAGTCTGTGGCGAACTGGCGAAGACGACAACAAACGACAGTTCCACTTCCACAAGCTGAGAATTGAAAAATCAAGTCCTAAATTGTTCTTCGTTTGTCCACAACCTGCATTAAACATGGATTTTCTTAAGGCTGAAATGGAACGTAAGAGAAAAATGTTACAAGAGAAAGACATAATGGTGAGTGTGGTTTCAGCATTAATGTAAAGAAAAGCCATATGGAATACCATACAAAAGAAAAAAGTTCCATAGACTAGATCAAGACAAGATTCTAGTACTAGAGTTTTAATAATTAGTTTATTGCTTTTTTTTTCAGCTGTCTACTAAAAAGTACTTCCGACGAGGAGATCTAGTTGCCAAAGAAAAAGAGGAATACATAAAAAAACATGCAAATTCATTTGCAGTAAAGTTGTCAGATGGGCAAGGACCTAGTAGGATAGCTGATAATGAAGGTGGAGGTAATAACTAAATGAAGTTACTAAAATATTTGTTTACCTTCTAATGCTTTATTGTAGTTTTAGAGGAAGATGGTGTAACAGTTGCAGTTCTGCCCAGAAAAGAAGTCATTCGTAGATTGCGTGATAGAAATGAACCCATTGCCCTGTTTGGTGAATCAGACATTGAGGCCTTTAGAAGACTTCGAAAATTGGAAATTTCAGAACCTGAAATCAATAGAGTAATAAAATGTTTGACAATGAGATGCATGTGGACAAGAAGTTGTCTATTATTTTATTAAATGATTCATGTATTGTAGGGTCTTAGAAATGATTTTCAAGAAGCAATGGAAAGGGTTGATGAGGCATATCTAAATGATATACTTTCCACTAAGAAAGATGAAGATGATCAACAATCAGATGATGGTTCCAGCAAGCCCAAGGCTGGTGATGTCAAAGTCATTGCAGAATCTATCAGCTATGAAGAAATTTTAGAATTGGTTAGATGCAGTTTGGTTGCACTGCAAATATGTATTTCTAAATATTTTCTTTTCCCTCCCTCTCTTTTTTTTCCAGTCTAAAGATTTAGGAAAAGGCAATGGTGACCTAGATTTGAAGATCATAAGCCAACTCTTAAAATTACTGCTTCAAATTTGGGGACAAAAACTTAATAGTCGTCCGGAAGCCGAAAAAAGAAGCGTTAAAGGTAAATCGACTTCTAATGTTAACTGGTAGAGAACTAATGTTTAAAATGGTTGCTAACTTTCTGTTGTGTAGGAAAACGAGCTTCTGCAACATATGGTCAAACACAGCAGTATCTTAAACCTCTGTTCAAGAAGCTACGAAATAAGAGCATTCAGGATGATATTCTTGACAGTTTGACGATTATTGTGGGCCACTTGCTTGATAGAAATTATGTCATCGCGAATGATGCATACCTGGCAAGTTGTCTCTTGAAAGCATTTATACTGAATATGACTTAACACAAAAAGTTTTTGCTGTTTCTACTAGAATAGTACTGTAGTAAATCAACCTTGTCTATGCGACATCGGCTTGTGTAGTAGTTATCGCTAGCCATATGTACCAGTTTTGCCCCTGAGCCCTTTTAGTCTATAAGAGACAGAGGAAACGTTTTAAATTATGTCACTTGATCATAGGGAATGTTGTTCCATTTTCTTAATTCCATTTTTCATTAACTTTTAGCAAATGGCAATAGGCAATGCTCCATGGCCTATCGGTGTTACCATGGTCGGTATTCACGCACGTACGGGACGAGAGAAGATTTTTTCCAAACATGTGGCACATGTGCTGAACGATGAAACGCAACGCAAGTATATTCAAGGCTTAAAAAGACTGATGACAAAGTGCCAGTACTTCTTTCCTACTGATCCTTCCCGCTGTGTGGAATATGGAGCAACGGAGCTTGAGTTTTAAGCCGTACTGACCCTGAAGATCTCGTACGCAGCCTATAACTGCATTGTTCCCTTAAAGTAATTTTTTTTTTAAATACATGTAAATACTGAAATGATGTTTGATTACCTCATATGAACTTCAATGGGATGTTTTAGAATTTCCATTCTTTTTCAAGATCTGACAAAAGAGAAGAAAATGATTCTCGGTTCGTCATGCATAAGCGTTTATTCACGCGATTAGGACTACAGAAAGTTATTTTTCTAAGTCAAGTGTGAGAATAGATAACTATCCTGTAGCTCTGTAAGCCTATGTTCATTAAACACTGTTCATGAAAGTCAATCAGACGCTCTTCACAAAAGAATCGAACTTGCCTAACTTTAAAAAAAAAGTGTGAAATTTAGACAGTAAAAATCATTTGAACTTCTTAGGCTTTCAATGAAGGAATGAGAAGGACTTTGTTTCATATTGCAAAATTTCATAGGAAAGGGGTGTTCTTTTAAGTTTCTTTGAGTGCGAAACTAAAATCCTGCTTTTTTATAACCTCGTTTGTTTCTTGTACGCATATAAATTTTAGTCAGTTACTCAGTTACGTCGAATATTTTTTTTTATTTATGTAGTCTGGAATTGCGGATGTAAGTTAAATCTTGTCAATTTTAAAAAAACTTCTGCAAACATAATTTAATGACATAATTTAATAACAAAGAGCTGACAATTGAAATAAAAAAAAAATACGGCTAATAGTTTGCTGAAAAATATTCTGGCAAACCGGTTCTACCTACCGCTGTTCGCTGTCTTGAAAAATGGCGGCTTGAATGGCAACAAATTTAAAAACAAGGGGCCTACAAACAAATATTTTATAACGTGGTTGATTTCGTTTTAAAGCCATCCTGTTGCTAAGACTGAAGGAGCTTGGCTAAATTCTGGGAAATTAATTTGGGGTAATTGGGATCGAAAGAGTGATTTTCCGCCCGGTGGAGCGCCTCTTGCGGGTGTGTTGTTTCACTCAACACAGAAACTCATTTGTCGATAGATGGCAGTCCCACCGGGTGGAAAATCAGTGATTCGTCTCCACCATGCCCCGACCCAAAACCCTCGTTTTTTTTTTGTATAGTTTTCCCCGCGAGAGGGTACACCTTTTCTGAGAAGGAAAATAGCTATAGTGGAGGAACCAGGGGTCTATGACTCTGGTAGAGTCATGGAAACCTGGTTGGTTCACGACATGTGGAAAATCGTCTGTCGTTGTGTCTAATTTCGGAAATAGCAGTCAGAGCCTCCAGTAGGGCTCGGCCCCGTGTCCAATGGGTAGGTATTTGGGCGAATGCGTAGGTCTTCTCGGCAAAAAAATTGGATCATGTGGGTAACGGTTCTTGAGACTTTGTGCCCACTACCTAACCGGTTTTCATGTGAGTAACACAATTTCGAAAACCGTTTCCATTACCCGGTTTAAAACCCCGGTTAGCCCCGATTTCCTACCTGATTACCCGGGTATTTCCCTGAAATCAAGTCACGCGCTTTGAATTTCCACCACAAAAATTTTTTTTTGCTAATCTCCCTTTTAATTTAACTTGGCGCTTTGCAAGCCACCATTTTCCAAGATGGCGGTGGGTATACCCGGTTTGCCCATCAAATCCGCCCCGTCTACCCATTTTGGCAAATAGGGTACCCAGATCGCCCATGGGCGACTATTTTTTGCGACGATCCGCGGGTAACCCGGGTTTTCGAGAGCCAGGGCCGAGCCCTAGCCTCCAGCGGGTGTGTGATGAAACCACCAATCAGGAAAGGTGTTTGAAAACTTCACCAGCCAATCACAACAGTGAAACGAACGGAGCAGACCACACCTGAAAAATTTAAGTTTGAAAAGCTGACAACGCCGTTGAATAACTCAGTTCTCTCGATAGATGACTCTGATTCGAGTTTCCACCACTGTGCCCCGCCCCAAAACCGTCGAAATTTTAGACACAAAGACGTGGTATAGGGATTCCTCTCAGCGTGAACCAACCAGGGTTCCATGACTCTAACTCTGGTAATACGTTGTATTTTTTATATTTTTGGCTTAGCGCCTCTTATCTGCAATTTTTTTACATGGCGAATGGTCTATCGGTTTCACCGGGTATTTTGAACCGAACCAAACCGCTTGAAAGGTACCTACTCGGGTAGTAACCGATTGACCATTTTTCTGGTAGGTCGGTGTGGTTTTTGGGGTTTCAGGTAATCGGACCGACTGGTCTCCTCTTCTGTACCGAGAGTGGAGAGTCCGAGACTGTGAGGCCCTGAGCCCTGACTAGGGATCGGCCCCGACCCTAATCGGGGCGCATTTTGCCAATCGGGTTTCAAAATTCGGGGCTCAGGGCGGGGCGTTCAGGGCACGGGGTGAAAATTTTTGAACCCCGATCTCAATCGGGGTTATATCGGGGTGCCTAATTGGGGATGCAACCCCGATTGTAATCAATCGATCGACCTAAAAACATAATCGATCAAGTCGAAATCGATTATTGTGATGAAAATCGAGGAGTTCGGCCCGGTTGCCCCGATCAAAAACCGACCCAAATTAGTAGTTTGAATTCAGGCGCCATTTTTGCAAATGGCGTCAGGGCAAGCGGGTTAACCTTGATTTTTTCCCCGCCCCACCCCGGCTGACGAAGTTGTACCCCGATTCAGCCCCGATTGCCTTTTACCAGGGCGGGGTGGGTGGTTAACCCGATTATGGCTAATCGGGGCTGATCGCTAGCCCTGACTCCAGAATATAAAATTTAAGTACAGATAGATTTTCCCATAAATAGTCGCGAAAGTGTTACAAAGATATTTTTTTAAGAAACTCGGTAAAAAAAAAAGGTCAAATAACGAATTCGTAAAATTTGAATATTACAGAACCAGCGAAGTTTGACAACAACGCAGCCCGGCTAATATTCTATTCTGTTTCGTCTGATTTCAGCTTGCGGAAATAGCTTCGTCATATTGCACACAATCGTCTAAAATTTTCAATCACGAGATTCACGACAAGTCAGTTTAAAGAGGGAAAATGACTGCTGATAAAGAAATAAAGAAAACTCCACCACATCCCGAAGAAGAAAAAAACAAAGATGTAAAAGAAAAAAAAGGAAAAGCTAAAGACACGCCGAAAGAAGAAGAACTGGTATGCTACTATAAATGACAACTGTATTTGATAAGAAATCCTAAAATTTTTTTTGACGTATTTTATGGCTTTAAGTCAGAAGAAGATAAGCAAATTCAAGAGGAGCTTAACATGTTGATTGAAAGGTTGATGGAAAATGATGCTGCCCTATGGATGCCCTCTCTAGAAATAATGCGCACACTGATTTGTGCTGCCACTACTTCAATGACAAGTGTCCCAAAACCCTTAAAGTTTTTGCGGCCCCATTATACTACATTGAAGACAATTGTGGAAAAAATTACTGATCCCAATGCCAAAGCTTTGTGTGCTGACATCATATCAGTTTTGGCAATGACAAACACTGAAGGAACTGATTGTCTTCAGTACCGTTTGCTAGGATCGAAAGATGGCCTAGTAGAATGGGGCCATGAATATGTTAGGTAATACCTCTTTTGGTGATGGCTGATTTGTTTTAAGTTTTTTGTGGCTAGTATTTATTTTTTAATGCTTGGTTTTTGTCATAGGCATTTGGCAGGAGAAATTGCTCAGGAATGGGATGAAATTCCCTTTGAAGGAGATGAAGGCAAAGCAAAGAGAGCTCAGTTGTCTGCTCTTGTCGAACAAATTATACCTTTCCAAATGACTCATAATGCTGAAGCAGAAGCATGTGATTTACTGATGGAAATTGAACAGTTGGATATGTTGGAGCAACATGTCGACGAAGCCGCCCATAATCGTGTCTGCCTTTATCTTAGTAGCTGTGTTCCCTATGTTCCTGACCCCGAAAACGTCAACCTTTTGAAAACAGCGCTCTCCATTTTTCGGAAATTCCAGCAGTGGCCACAGGCCCTTAGACTTGCTCTTCAAATCAATGACCATTCGTTAATTGAAGAAACCTTCTTAGCCTGCAAAGATGGGTAGGTTATAAATTACTTTGGTCTTCTGTATACTGCTTATTTTAAATTAAATCGTCAATGAAGAACCATGCGAAAACAATTGGCCTTTATGTTGGGACGGCAACAGATCTTTCTTGAACTGAACGAAGAGCTAGAGGATTATGATGACTTGATTGAAATCATGTCCAACACACACCTTAATAATCATTTCTTATCGCTGGCGCGAGAGGTAAGAACTAGCTATTTTTTTTTTATGGTGGCTGTCTAAAAATTATGCACAAATAAAAATCTTATGATATTATTAGTTGGACATTATGGAACCCAAAACACCCGAGGACATCTACAAATCTCATCTAGACAACAATTCTCGCTCTGCGTTTGGTGGCGGACAAGTAGATTCTGCCCGTCAGAATTTGGCTTCTTCTTTCGTTAACGGTTTGGTCAATGCTGCGTTTGGCCAGGACAAGCTTCTAATGGAAGATGGCAACAAGTGGCTCTACAAAAATAAGGAACATGGTAATTAAATTTGTGTAATGATTTTAGTGAGGTTTAAAAACAAAGTTTGACCATTATTGTGTATTTTTGTCGTGAAGGAATGTTGAGTGCTACAGCTTCCCTTGGTCTGCTGCTCTTATGGGATGTCGATGGCGGTTTGACGCAAATTGACAAATACCTTTACTCGTCTGAAGAGTACATCAAAGCAGGCGCACTGTTAGCTTGCGGTATCGTCAACACTGGCGTTCGTAACGAGTGTGACCCCGCCTTAGCTCTTCTCTCCGACTATGTTTTGCATAGCAGCAACGTAATGAGGATTGGTGCTATTCTAGGTAAGTTACCTTAACAGTCTACTCATAATTGCACTCCCGTTCCCACATAGCTTTGACGTTGTGATCCGTCCTCTTTCCCGAATTCCAGGTTTGGGATTGGCATACGCCGGATCCAACCGTGACGATGTGCTTAGTTTATTATTACCTGTTCTTTCGCATCCAAAATCGTCAATGGAAGTGGTTGGTATTGCTGCTCTCGCATGCGGTTTAGTAGCCGTAGCATCGTGCAATGGAGACGTCACTTCAGCTTTACTTCAGACACTCATGGAGAAGAGCGAGGTGGAATTAAAAGACACTTTCTCTCGCTTTCTGCCTCTTGGATTGGGCCTCACTTACTTGGGCAAGCAAGAAGCCGTCGAGGCTGTTGTTCTCGCTCTAGAAGTTCTTGCCGAACCTTTCAAAGTATGCAATTACCTTAAGTTATTGGTTTCATCTTGCGGGATGAACGTTATCTTTAGTTTCGCTTTTTTATCGATTGATCGTTTCTCCATTAGTCCATGGCCAGCACTATGGTGGAAGTTTGTGCGTTTGCAGGAACGGGCAACGTTCTACGCGTCCAGCGGTTGCTTCACATTTGCAGTGAGCATCACGAGCCCCAGGAGAAGGAAGATCGCAAAGAGAACAAAGAAACTGCCGCCGCCAAAAAAGACGAAAGTGCTGCAGCCAACGGAGCAGCAGGTACCGCAACCACTGCTTCGGGCACGGCCGCCGCTGCGCCAGCCTCTGCGAGTGTCCAAGCGGATTTGTCGTCGCAGCAAGCCGTTGCCGTTATTGGTCTTGCGCTCATTGGCATGGGAGAGGACATTGGAGCCGAAATGGCCTTCCGCACACTCGGCCATTTACTGCGTTACGGAGAGCCGTGCATCCGCCGTGCCGTTCCTCTGGCGTTGGGCCTGATTTCCGTCTCCAATCCTCGATTGAATGTTCTCGACACTCTTTCTAAATTCTCGCACGATTCTGACTCCGAAGTGGCTCTAAATAGCATTCTCGCACTGGGATTAGTCGGTGCCGGAACCAACAATGCCAGGTACGTGGGTGGTGGCAGCCTCCGCCACATCTGTACTGTTGTTTGAAGTGTGTAATGTATTGCATCTTCGTGTGACGCAAGTCGTGTTAGATAATTCGTTTCCAGTTTAGCCGTTTCCTGAAAGCGTCAGCCTTAGCCTGATGTCTTTTGTTGGCTGATTGGATATGTGAGCTAGTAGTTAATTGACATTTTAACAAAGGAAATCAAAACTGAAGGCTAATGTCATGTGTCATGATCCACTCGCCTATTTGACTTGCCCGTAGCTAATTTAGTGGCTCATCCGGTCTCATCACTTGTCTTTCTTCTAGATTGGCTGCTATGCTACGCCAACTAGCTCAATACCACGCTAAGGATTCCAACGCCCTCTTTATGGTGCGACTCGCTCAGGGATTGACTCATTTGGGCAAAGGGACACTGACCTTGCAGCCTTATCACAGCGAAAGGCAACTTATGAATCCGGTCGCCGTCGCTGGATTGCTTTCCACTATAGTGGCTTGCTTGGACGTCAAAAACAGTAATTCTTATTATTATCATTATTATTATACATATAGAAATGTTTGAAGTTGCACCCAGTTAATATCTTTTTGTTGCGTTAGTTATTTTAAGCAAGTCGCACTATCTGTTATACACGCTGGCGGCCTCCCTGCAACCGCGAATGTTGATCACGTTCGACGAAGAATTGCGACCATTGCCCGTGTCTGTACGAGTCGGTCAAGCTGTCGACGTCGTCGGACAAGCTGGCAAACCAAAAACCATTACTGGATTTCAAACGCACACTACCCCTGTCCTGTTGGCTCACGGAGAGCGTGCTGAACTTGCAACTGAAGATTACGTTTCACTAACACCCATCATGGAGGGTTTCGTCATCCTCAGAAAAAAGAAGGTCGAATAATTTCTACTTTAGACCGATTCATGTATCTCTTCGTTTGGTTACCTTGTTAAACCGTCGCTATTCATCCAACACGACTCTTCCACACATATTACTTTATTTTGCCCAATTTTTGTTTCCTTGTATTTTGGGAAATTTAAAGCTAAAAAGTTCGGATACAATTCTTTTTTTTTTTTTTTCTTTGTCTTTTTTTTTTTCCTTTATTTTTCTTTTTCTTTTTTTTTTTTTCCTCTTTCCCTGACTCCCTTTTGTCGTATGATTTGTACGTGTATTCGCCAATTGGTAATATCTTGAGTTGGAGTGTCGGTTGAAAAGCGACGAGTGGAAGAGAAGATTGTAAGAGTTGAATACAAACGTTCCCGCCTTTCATTGTCCTAGCAGTTTTATTTAGCACCTCTTCTTGGATCTTCGTTCAAGTTTTGTTATATGTTTGGAAAAAAAGCTAAAGAAAACTTTTTTGTTAAAGAAAAATATTGTGAAATGATGTGTTTGGCTATTGCCGGATCTGCAATCTTCTCGTCTCAATGTCCAAGCAGCTGTGCGTCGGATGCTCTAGCATCTGGACTCTATCGATTTGAGGCTTTTGCTCTTACTTTTTTTTCTCTTTTCTTTTTTTTTTCTTTTATTTATTTAGCCAATGGAGTGCAAGGCGCACACAAGTGGCGCAGTGCTTCATCCAGATTCACGATGTTTATTACAATTTTTTTCTCAACGTTCCTCTTCTTGTGTCATCGAAGGTACTTTAAATGCGTCGTTCTTCGGACTATCCGGTGATAGAACGACGGTCCAACATTCTCTCTCTTAATGAGCCTCTGAGGTGTAATGTCGGTACGTGCCTATAAGCTATGACGATCTTCTGTAGGCGTTGGAATTTCGAGCGATACGTCGAGACAACATTGAGATGAATATTTGTACGTCTGCGGACATGCGATCTAACAGGTTTAGGTTTACGAATTCGTAGAATTGCGTATTAGAATTAGATTAGTTCATCACTTTTCTCTTGTCACATGTTAGGCCTTTTTCTGTACCGCGAAAATCCAAATATCAACAAGGATGCTGCAGCTGGCTTTCTTTGTTAGCTACACATTCAATACCCGTGCGTGCGTGCGTGCGCGCGCGCCTTTTTGAAGAAAACATCGAAAAAGAAAAAAAAAAAACGTGAAGAAAATGCACAAGAAATAGATACCTCTTTCATATAGAAATGCTAAAATCACTCTTGAAACCGCCATCAAAATCCACCAGATTTTCTTACATAAAAAAGATTCACTTTTACATGCCGAATTAAACGAAACTTGTTGATGTCACGATGCGATTTAATGAGCGAGCAGCCGTAAAATAACCATGGCATTTTCATCAAATTATTTTTCCAATAAAGAAAAAGAAAAAGAAAAATAATAATAATAATAATGATAATAATAATAAATAATAATAAAAATAAAGAAAAGAAATGAAACGAAACGAACGAAAAGAACTCTACGGTAGTTAGGTTATGCAAGGCGTGTCTACGTGTTTGTGTTAGAGGAAAGCGTTAGATCTCCGTATGCATTTAACGATCGGTTCCTTGAGCGAAAGACAGAAGCAGCGCAACAAGAGATAGAAGGGAGCGTGCGCGGCGAGTTTGAATTCAGTTTGCGACCAGCTTTTGTTTTGAACATCTCGCCTTTGCCCAATCCGAAACCAGTTTGAATAGATATTGGCGGACATTCAGCAATCGGCTCTAGTAACCACCACCGCAAGGCCTACCCGGTGAGGCCGCACAGCAAAACAACAGCCTAGCATACTTTACGGCATCATATCTCTGCTTTTTATTTATTTATCTAGTTATTTCTTATTTTATTTTTTTCAACTTCACCATCCAATCTCCTCCCTCCTCTCCCATTTCCAGTTCTCTTTTGGGCTGGTTAGACTAGGAGGAGGACCATACCGTCCGATTTGTGGCCGTATGTCCCTCTAGCAAAAGAAGTGTATCGTATAGTCAGCCACAGTGAGTGACGAGTCAGTGAGTGTCGGTTGGTGGTGTCGACGCCTCCTGCTCTTTTTTCACTCTCTCTCTTCATCTCTGTTCGAGTCGTCGTGTACAAACTCACTTCGTCATTTTCAGTTTTCATCAGTCGCACCTTCTACCTCAGGTCAGTTTATTTCAGATTATCGTGCGCCGCATTATATAATACGTGTACCTACTTTAGTCGAATAGAAGAGCGTATTTTTTGCTCGTCATTGTACCTCATGTATTGTTCGTCAAGACCAGCGAATATTGCGCTCAACTTGATCTACCAAGTGTCCACCTGCCAGTTTTTTCAGCCGTCACTTTTCCGAAAAAGACGACTCTTGTAGAGCGCACAAAAATGACTGTAGGCTTAAACAAAAAATAAATAAGTCGAGCAAAGTCTATAAAGATGAATCGGGGGATTTTCAATGCCTCGCTAAGCGCACAATCCAATCAAGTGACATTGGCAATAGAGAGTGAACGGCGGAACGTCTACTTGACGGCTACCCGACAACACCAACAGACATCACAAACAAGAAGGAAAAAGGAATGTAATCTCGACTGGTAACAGCCTTTGCGCGAGATTATCAAAAGAAACAAGAACAGGGGCAAATCAAAGTGACATCAATGATCTCAAGACCGTCGAGAGAGAAAATGACAATTTTTTTTTTTTTTTTTTTGTCCTTTTCTTTTTCCCCTTTTTTCATGGAGATTTTGTTTTTTGAACTCTTTTGTTCGTCGGTTCGCTCAGTTCGATCGAGACATTGAGAGGACTGATGATCCAACACTTGAAAAGACGTAAGGGGCTGTCTCGAGTAGGCTAGTCGGGTGTGCGCAATTCGGGTGTACAAGTTGTGTAGAGTCGTCAGTCTCTGGACTGCTACTTAGATAATCAATGATGCAACAATCACCAAATATCGAGTGTTGTTGCGGCAAGCTGAATGAGGGACCCTCGAGAAATGGCGAGATGAAATCGAGAAACGGTAGCGCTCGCAGCAAACTGATTCGGCAAATTGCCATTATGTTAGAAGAATTTTTCCTTCAAGTCTTATGCCTAGAAGACGTATACTTATTACTTACATATCATCTTTCCCCAATCTATATTCCGTGATTGAAAGGCATCACTTTCAAAAAGGCTTTAGAAGCCTATTTTCTATTGACGTTGCCATAGCAACAATCCATCTTTACCCCCCCCCCCCCTTTAATCTCCGTTCGAAAGCCCATAATAAAGGCCATCCAACCAGCCGTGGGATCTCGGCAACCAATCTCTTCCAATGATTCTCTTATCGTTTTAGGTCCATTTCTTCAAAGTAGTTTTAGACCGTCATTTTGATTTTTCCTAGTTCTTGCATTTAGTCGTTCCAAAAGAAAAATATGCAGAGAGTTGAAAATGAAAAAGCAAATAAAAACAAAAAAAAAAAACGGCAAATAAAAATAAAACCAAAACACCATAATAAAAACCTGACCATCCTCGACCTTTTTTAGACCGTTCCCAGGTTTGTTTCCAAACGGCGTTTCAAATGTCAAATAGCGGTTGATTTTGCAGAAAAAGGTCGTTGTCTTGGAATTGGGTGCGGCTCGACTGGGATTTATTGACCTTCCTTAATCAGAATCATCTGCACGTCCAACTCCAAAAGCGAAAGAAAAATAAAGAAAAATAAAAAACCCCAAAATTTAAAAAAGAGACGACTTGCTGAAATAACTGCCATCACGTCGTATGTGCAATCAATCCCTGATTGATTGACTGAGGAATATAGACGCTAGACTCGTCTTGAGTGCCCAAAAAGGAGAATGAAATAAAGATTGGGACAAGCTAATTTCTTACACATGCCATGACAAAAAAAGCGACTTCGCTAAGTATGCGAGGTTTGTTGCTTGGGGGAACAGACGATACACCGTGCATTGCAATGTTGAAAGCCTTTCGGTTTCTTTCCTCCGATATTTTGTCTCTCCTTGTTCCAATGTTAAATGTTTGGAAGGAATGTTGCCATCCAGTTTGATTAGGCGGCTAGCAGTGTGCCCAGTATTATATACCGGACACGTTCCTGATCTATCAAGCTGTTGCCCAGCACTTGCAATGGCTTATAGACTAACTACGCCGTCGTTCCAGGAAGGAAAAAAAAATATATATACAATGGAGACAGACGGTAAAAGGTCAAACGTCTTCGAGTTGTTAACTAAAGTAACGAGTAAAAATTATCCTGGAAATTACGTAACAATATCGCCTCTCCAGCGCTCAGCGCAGCAGTTAAGTCAAACGACCAGGAAATCCAATCGATTCCCTTTCGTTCAACCCGTTTATACAGAGGGTCTTTTTTGGCGGTGAGGCATACAAAGTCGTTGTGAGCAGATGGGTATGAGTGAATCTTGATATCTGCCTTCATTTCCCTCACGCAAGTCTATGGGTCGTCGTTTGCGATATATGGGCAAAGAAAAAATAATAACTAAAAAAAAAATAAAAAAATAAAATAAGGAAGAGAGAAACGGGACAGCTCCTGGCGTAGGAAATGGCTGTGCGTTGTTGCTCGGCTATAGAGTATAGACCCTGCATGCCGCATAGTAGAATGGTCGGATGTAGAGAAGAGGTGAATCGATCGCCTTTCCTCTGTCGTGACAACAGACGCGCAGGATCTACGTGTATATGCAACTGTTTAGAAGCGGACGGCAGCTTGCGTTAGACATGTTTTTGCAAGACGAGTCGTGAGTGGCTGGAGGTGATAAATCGGCTGTTGATTCCTGTTTCGACAGTCGAAACCATTGATTATCGCTTTTTAAAAAATGATGCAGCAAAAGCTTGCGTAGCGTTAGTAAAACGTCGAAAGATGAACGGCGCATCGGAAGACTAGTTTTCAACTTTGTTGGTGGATAAATGGTTTGCCCCCAAATAAACAATTTCAATTCAATTTCCGTTAATTCCATGTTGTCCCACATAGCTGCGCTAGTCTCTCTTTCTACGAAATCAAATGTGACATAAGAGAATCGCAATAGCTATTGCGTGTACACTGTACAGCATACATTTTGAAAGATATGCGGAATTGCATATTATGTCGTTCGGTCAGGTGCTGGCAAACTGTCTACCAGTCCAGGATTGTCAAAACCAATATGTCTATCTGATATACACATTTTTGTACGCATAGTCTTACCACTAAATAGAAGCAGACCGAGGAATTTGCATTGACGACTCCCGTGTGTGGAGGAACTGTGCAACTGGGTTTTATTGAAGTACCACAGCTGTATTATACGGCCCTGGAACACTATTTCTTTTAAATGTTTGAAACAATTTAGATTTTTTTTTTCTTTTCTTTTTGGTCCACTTCATTGATTTTATTGCTTTCGTCACGTTGAAATAAATGCAAAGACTATCATACCCGTTCGAAAAAAAAACGAATAGAGGGGATTAGCCCTATTGGGGGTTCTGCTAGAGATCGGTTCGATGCATCACTGCCAATTCAGCGTGTCTGGAACGTGAGCCGGCCGCCAGCGCCCCGCGCCTCCTCTCCTCCTCCTCCGAATAAGGTACATCGTAAAACATCACTTTACGGAGAGACATGGAGATATAGAGAGACTCGCTCGAGAGAGTCAGTGATTACCAACTTCCTGGACAACCAGTAGTTCAATCAGCACTCAAAAAAAGAAAAATACGAGCCTTCAGTATTTTTTCTTTTTTTTTTTTTTTTTGTACTGAGGGAAGGAATTGTTAGGAGAAGGGGCGTCGACGACAGGATGGAATGGTGACGGTAAAATGATGGATGACTATAGAGGCAGAGATAGTCATCAACACCCACCGTCCCTCCCATGCCGCCGGATCATTTTTCTCCTTTCTTTTCGTTTGTTCTTTCTTTGTTTTTGTTTCAAATTCATTTTTATTTGTACATGGCGAGCTATTCTTCTTTTGACGCTTATTCCTCCTAATCGGTGGACGCAACACGCTCACAGTAGATTTTCGATTTCGCCTTCAGTGTGCATTGCAGCAGCGGAAGCTGTTCATCTCAATTACGAGTGCAAACGTCATCCTCAATCCCCTGAACCCAGTCTATGCCAACACCAGCCGAATTTTCCACATTCACAAACAATCAACCGGCCTCGTCTGTCTTTTTGGTTGGCCGCCTCCAATATTCTATCATTTGTGTGCCGTCATCTTGTCAGTTATCCCGACAGCTGTCTACTCCCAATTTCCAATTGTCTGTCTCTCTTCAAGAAAGAAAGAAAAACACGCACATACAAACAACGATTGATGCACTGATTAGGTAATTTTACCTGCTGATTTTTGGGTATCGCAAGGAGTTCCGGATCGCTCGTCACATCGCCATGGCTGAAATGTCGGAGAAATCGAAGTCTAACAAGGAGCGATTCGCCGATGAAGAAGGTGAATCCAACGGGCTTCTTCCTGCTGCCCTCAAGACGCCCACCGTCACCGCCGCTACACCCGCCATCGATGGCCATTCGTCGATCATTAAAAAGGACAACAACGACGACGCTAATTTACCGGAGAGAGGCGAATGGTCTTCCAAGATTGAATTCATCTTCTCCACTGTTGGCTACGCCATCGGACTAGGAAACGTTTGGCGATTTCCTTACCTGTGTAAATTCCTTTTTTCTTTTTTAAAATCCTCCCAAAGGAGCATTGTGGTTTTCATGTTGGTTTTCTTTTATCGTTGCAGGTTACAAGAATGGCGGCGGTAAGTTCATTTTCTACAATCTCTTTTTTTGCGGGTATTTTTTTTTTTCACTCGTCGCCCTATTCAGTTTGGAAATATTCATTTGCCGTGGTTCTCAATGCCGAATGCTAAATGGATGAGAACAGTTAAAGAAAACGTGCTACTCCGCTTGGTAAAGTCGGCGCGCATAAGGTTATCGTAAACAAATAAGTCTTTTTCGGTCTTTCTAGACCTCACTAGGCTACAAGTTACCAGACGAGAGGAGAATGGCACCTAGCCATCGGCACTATGATTTTCAGTTGCACTCATCATGGAAGAAAAGGGACCCGTGTATTGCCTGCAAAATCGGCGATGTCTATGTCACCCATATTTTCCCAACCCCTCCTGCCCTCCCCCTAGCAACTGGCCCGCCGGGTTGCGATCTTGTAATTGCGAGTGGTAGCGGAATTGGGAGTCTTTCCAAGCATGATGATGCGACGTTTCTGCTTTGGTGTAGTAGCCTCGTCTTTTGCCCTCGCCTCTTTAACCCTTCCGTCCAAAAACTTCCTTTTCATCTTTTCGTGATTTGTTGTAGCCAACATGTTTCTCTAGCGCCATCGTCTTTGCTCATTGTTTGTCAGGTTTCCTTTGTTTCACAACAGTCACCGTTCCAGCCCAAAGGACAAACTTTGATTCACATTCATCCTCATAGATCTTATTAGGATACACAACGCACCCCATAGCTGTTTAGCCAATACCAATCTACGCTTTCGAAGAAGAAAAGAGAAACAAAACTTAATCACCTGACCCTGGGGGTGACGTTGGATATTGATCAGTTGTTTTTGGTTCTGTTTTCCAAACAGCCATCGTTTGAAACGTGATTACTTAATAAGTTACGCCCGAAGTTTTCGGAAGGTCTGCTGGCACAATAGCGAAGCTTGCGCTTTGTGCGCGTAGCTCGAATCCTCGCACTTGAACAAAAGAAAAAGTTAGTCCAACCATCAGTCAAGCGCTCCCGCTCCCCGGATTACGATCAATAATGCCAGAGAAGGCGCCCCTTTTCTCAGATTCCAAAGCATCTCATTCTCCTTTCCCTCCCTATATACGCGTCTGGGTACCGAATTGTAGAGAAGGAAGCGAAATGAGAAGCAGCGTCGTTGCCCTGTTTTTGGTGGAGGTTATAACCATGGCGGAATCGATAGCGCTTCCGTCATCAATGTTATTTATTTAATTTTTTAATTATATTTATTTTTTTATTTTTTCTCATTTATTTTTTAATTATTATTATTATTATTATTATTATTTGTTGTGTGTGCCCTCTTTAAAATGATTTCCTGGAATTGACGAGTTTTGAATGAAAATTTCGGTTATTTCGAAATTAGGTTATTGGTTTTGTTTATTTGTTGCCTGTTTCTAATGGTTTTTCAGGAGCTTTCTTGGTGCCGTATTTGATAACGATTCTCTTCGCCGGCGTGCCCATGTTTTTCCTGGAATGCGCCTTGGGTCAGTACTTGGGAATCGGTGGACTAGGAGTCTGGAAAGTGACACCTTTCTTCAAAGGTGATAAACCGGCTGACACGTAGCCTATACCAGTTCTTTATTCTCAGTTGATTGATGTGTAATGACGACCTCCTTAAACCGATTGAAATAATCAGGAGTGGGCTACGCTGCCGTCATCAACGCGGCATGGTTGAACATTTACTATATCGTTATCTTGGCTTGGTGCCTCTTCTACTTTCTCGTATCTCTCAGTAAAGGTAAACCAGAATTTGCATACACGACCTACAGTAAAAACAAAACAAAACAAAGAAAACAACAACAACACATTATTCCAATCATCTAACAACGTTGTCTTTTTGCATGCTCGCTGCAGTGCTTCCGTGGGGCACCTGCGACAATTGGTGGAACACGGAAACGTGCGTCAGCGCCTACTCGCGCCAGAACCTCACCTCTTTCATTGAAGGCAACACAACTTTCTACAACCTCAATGGCACTCTATACGCTGCTTCTAACCTGACTGATCCAGTCAAAGAATATTGGGAGTATGCCAAATGATCCTTTGTTATTGTTGTTTGGGTGTTGCTGGGTGCAACGAGTGCAAACCTAGTTTCCATATTGGTAAGACAATTGGTGGACTTGATTGATTTGGATTACAATCGTTTCTAGACGCCGTGTCCTCATGATCTCGGATGGCTTGGAGGATATTGGAGAACTTCGTTGGGAACTGGTGGGAACTTTGGCTGCTGTTTGGTTCATGTGCTACTTTTGCATCTGGAAGGGAGTCAAATGGACTGGCAAGGTTAGTGCTCGCGATCAATCCGCATTTCCTGATGATGTTTCGGAGCTACTCGTTCAGCTAGTGGTTTTACTTTTCTCTCTCTCCTAGGTGGTTTACTTCACTGCTCTGTTTCCTTATTTCCTTTTAACGGTGTTGCTCATCCGTGGAGTCACTCTTCCTGGTGCCGCAGAGGGAATTGCTTTCTACTTGACTCCCGATTTGTCCAGACTACGAGACCCCGAGGTGAGTAGCGATTGTAATGGACGGCTAAATCCGTCTGTGCGATACCAGTCTTAGTCTAGTGCCTAAAACAGCGATATTACGAAGAATAAATTTCCCGAGACTTGTGGTTCAAGATCGCTAACTCTTTGAATGATAATAGGTGTGGATTGACGCAGTGTCTCAAATCTTCTTCTCTTACGGTTTGGGAGTTGGTTCGCTTATCGCTCTGGGAAGTTACAACCAATACAACAACAACGTCTACCGGTGAGCTGGACTTTTTAGTTTTGATTGATTGTTGGATATGAACTTTCTTAATTTGAAAACACTTTGAAAAAGGCAATCGTTGATAGTTTGTGCCATCAATTCTGGCACGAGTTTCTTCTCGGGATTCGCCATTTTCTCCATTATCGGTTTCATGGCGAAAGAACAAAATAAACCAATCAGCGAAGTTGCAGCGTCAGGTGAGCTTCTTGATCCTTTCAATAGCAAATACATATACAGGGTTTGATTTTTTTTTTCTTGTTCAAAGGGCTATCCTTGTTTACAATTCTACAGAGTTTTCTCTCTTCCCTCAGATTGTTCTCTTTTTTTATTGTTTTATTTTCTTTTGTTTGAACTTGAAAAAAAAAAAAGAATCATTGAACTCTGCAAATCAGACGATGGCGTACTGTAGGACGAAACTATTGATCATGCAAATAATCTCAAAAATTGTTGTGCACAGGTCCCGGACTGACATTTTTGGCGTATCCTTCGGCTGTTTTGCAGCTACCGATTTCCCCCCTATGGTCGTGCCTCTTTTTCCTGATGTTTATTACGCTGGGTCTGGATTCACAGGTGCGTTAACTATGTCACGATGTACAGATACAGTTGAAGTGATGAACACGCAGTTCAACCGCGTTAGACCCTAACGGGCTGGCGTTATTTGACCGAATCTCAAATGTTGAAATTCATTCGCTAGTTTTGCACTCTGGAGGGGTTCATAACGGCAGTGGTGGATGAATGGCCTCGCTTGCTTCGCCGGCGCAAGGAGATTTTCATCGCCGTTGTCTGTTTTGTTTCCTTCCTCATCGGACTCTCGTGTGTTGCTCAGGTGATTACTTAATTTTCTTAGAGTATTTCCTCTGCGGCACTTTGATTACTTGCACATTTTGCGGTAGCTTCTAGTTACTGCCTGCATACCGTATACTTATGCAATGCAGCTACGCCGCCCGTTTGTTTTATTCACCGGCAGCTAGAATCCACCGATTTCCATTTCTCTAATTATTATTTGATGTTTATCTTTTCACGCGCTCTCTGATTAGGGAGGCATGTATGTATTCCAGCTTTTCAACACTTATGCCTGCAGCAATTTGGTGCTACTGTGGCTCATCTTCTTCGAGTGCATCGCCATTTCATGGGGTTTCGGAGTGAATCGCTTCTATGACGGCCTCAAGGATATGATCGGATATTATCCTACCCGTTGGTTCAAGTTTTGCTGGTGTTTCACAACTCCTTTCATTTGCGTTGTTAGTCTCCGAAACCATTCTTGTGTAAAAGAGAATAGCACTAACGTTTGTTTCCATTTCTGAAAGGGTGTCTTCATCTTTTACCTGGCCGAATTCACACCTCTGACGTACCTAGACTACCATTACCCTTGGTGGGGCCATTTCATAGGCTTGCTTCTAGCTCTTTCCTCCATGATTTGCGTTCCAGCTTACATGGTCTACACTGTGTGGAGACAGGAAGGCACTCTGATGGAGGTAAAAGATTATATTCTGACATTTGAATTAGCCTACGTATCTCTGTTTTGACAATTTTTTAAAAACTTGTTTGAAATTACCTAGAAACTTCGAAGTACGATGAATCAGATCAGGCCCAATATCACTCTGGAAGAAATACGTAATTCGCACGCAAAGACTTTGGCACCAAGTAGTGAGGCTGTAACAGCCGTCTAGAAACTATTTCTTATCGTCCGATCTTGATTAAAGAAAGCGGACTAAGTAGTCACCATTCTACGCGCTGTCTATAGGAAACGACTGAGTCGCCATCTTTCTCTTTCGGATTCAACGGCGTTTTATGTTGTTTTCTTTTAATTTGGTTTTGTTTTTTGTTCAAACTTATTTCCCCTCTTCTTATTATGTTCTGGTTTTGACTAAAATCTTTGGTAATTCTGAGTAACTTTCCGACAGCCACTTGCTATTTGGCTGGAGCTGTTCATGTTCAATACGTCTTCCATTGCGAGGCCTCATAATATTTGAATCATCCACTCCATTATTGTCTCTATAACGTTCTTGTTTTTTTTTGTCTTTGATGTCGATTCCAATCGATAACTTCCACGACGCTCTTTGTCAATTAACAAACGTGTGTAAGTGTTACGTCACCGAGTAGTTTTTATGACCTTTTTCTTGTACGCCCATCACGGCCTGATCTTTTTTTTATTTCCCTCAACGAATTGTTCCATATTTGGGATCCAACTTTTTTACAATGAAAATCAATTAACCCTTTGTACGGCAACATATCCACAACATATCTTGGATATTTCTCTATGTCTCTATTGCTTGATAGTTTCCTTTTGTCCCGAAATTTGATATTTGGAAAATGCACGATCTATTGTGCAATGGAAAAAAGCAAAAAAGGTAAAAAAACAAAAAAACAAACAAACAAAACAAAACAAAAACAAACAAAAAACAAAAAACAAACAAAAAAAAACAAAACAAAACAAACAAAACATAAAACAAAAAACAAAAAACAAAAAAATTGCTTGAAAAAGTGATAGACGTAGTATCCGTTTAGTAACCCATGCAGGATAGGCGATTGTCTTTCCTATGGTTTGTACTGTCATCCGTCAAATATAGAAAAAACAAACAAAAGAACTTTGCAACTACGTGGTCAAGCTCCAACACATTCATTTCAGCATATCGAATTGAAAATCCTACTCTTGCTACTTTCATTCAGCCAAGTACTAGAACAATGCGATGGATAAAGTCTGATTCAATACTTTTAATTCATTCAAAAAAAAAATAAGAAAATGTTTTTAGTTACTGAATTTGGGATGTGGTGTTACGTGGGACAAGAAGATAGAAAAATCCGCAGAATTATTTTTAAAATGCGAACTAAATGTAAGCGGTTGAAAAAACAACTATTCTCTTAAGGGGTTTTTTTTTTTTTTTTAGATTTGAGTTGTTCATTCAAAAATTAAAGTAGAATGGTTTTTTATTGAACTTTTTTACACACAGAAAAAAAAACTAGTTTTTTTTCATTATTTCATCAAGTTAACTGAATATATGCCACGAGCTTTAGCTACTTGTTGTCCCTCCCAAGTCACAAATAGCGCTCGGCCCCGTGTTATTTGGGCGGTGATCGACCCATTTCTTGTGGGGTTGGATTTTTTCAAGCGCTGGTTTTTCAGTGCACCACATGCACCGTATTTTTAGCCCGATCTAGCTTGGTCTAAAAAATGTCACCAAACCCGATCAGAAACCCCGATCGCTCTGTTTTTTTACCGTGTATAGCCTGATCTTTTACCCCGATCTTAATCCCTAATTTACACTAACGTTCAGGTTTTCTGTAACACAGGCTTTATATATATTGTTAAGAAAAGAGGGTAAGGAACAACTTAGATGGGTGTTTTTGAAAACGGGCTCGGTCTATTTCCTGACCTTAGCAGACACATACAGGTTAGTCTGGTTCACGCGTTTCGCGTTTACACCAGTGCCTGCATTACCGCAGCTCACCACGACCACACCGTTGCCTGCATTACCGCAGCGCACCACGAACGGCCGTATTACCACGACCACTTGGACATGGCCATGCTTGTTGGCATTCCAGCACCATCAACTACACAAATCAGTAACACTCATACAACACGATCGTTCAGACCTGGCCATGCTTGTTGGCATTCCAGCACCAGCAAGGTAGACAACTAATACTAGCACACACAAACACATGTCACCAGAAAACTGTTGAGTCCGGCTGGTTTCACACCAAGAGCAAGACTGCCCCCAATTACAAAAGAGAAGATTGGGAAGAACAAAGGGAATAAGAAGTCGTCACGTCGACGAAGAGGGAAGGTCTGCTAAAGGGCAAAGACGTTCACATAACGTTATGTTACAATTGTATCTCCCGCCAATATCCCCATCCCTAATTATGTGCTTGTCTCTGCCAGATGGCGGGTCAATTAGCCAGACGCCTTTGTCTACCTGTTGTAAAAGGCAGTAGAGGGTAAACCGTCTGAGCGACAGGACCATAGGAGGGCGCTTTGCTTAACGCTGGCTTCCCCTCGCGGATTATTTTTCCATTCCTTTTTCGCGTGTTCCCCCTTTTCGCGTAACTGTGCGAATCTCAAGTGCAGGGACGGAATACAACTATTTCGTTGAACTATTTAATTGCCTCTTTCTAGGGTAAATCCCTGCGTACTCGTTACGAACGTAACAAATGGTGTCAGGAGTGGGATTACAAGGCCTTAGAACGACTTTTAAAAAGTCGCCTTACTGAACGCCACTGCCTTAAAGTATTTATTTATTATTTTTTTTCTCTCTCTTCTCTGAGGTTTTGTCTTGTCAATTTGTGAAGTGGTGTGTGGATCTCCGTAAGTTTTCATTTTTTTTTTGTTTATATTTTGTGTGTTTTGTGTGTAACTGACATTTTAGGGGCGCCGCCATATTGGATCCAGTCGCGTGTTGGAGGCAGGCGTGACTGTGGGCGTGGCCATATTGGATCTGTGTTACGCGACAGACTCTCCCGCAAAGTAGTTTCCCGTGGGATCGTGGTTTTTCGCTTTGAAGCCAAAGGGGAAATATTTTTTTTTGTTGTTTTGTTAATTTTTCGGCGTTTAATTTCTTGTTTCTTTTTTTTGGCGCGCCAACAATTTAAGCGAGTTTCGGTTGGTGTACCTAAGCTTTTGTTGGGTATTTAATTTGGTTTTTGTGTGTTCGTCTCCTGACTTATTTGCTTTTGCTGGTGCCGTCGTTTATGTATGTTTATTCTGTTTCTTTTTTTTGCAAGTGGGTTTTTTTTTCTTTTTTCTTTCTCGTGGTTGACCGACTGATTAGTCACGTCTGTTTTGGGTCTTTTTCTTTTGGTTGCTTTTGCTGGCGTCGGGACCTGCATGTCGGATACGGATTCCGAAATTAAAGAACCTTTTTTTGGTTTTGAACACCACTATCACTTACGGAACCGTAGCCAACAAACCGATCCAGAACCGGTTAGACCCCGTTTAGTTCGCCCTGTACCTCGCTATCCACCAAACGACACTGCTAAACAACGTCTGGAATTTGACATTTCTCCTTCGGAAGCGTCGACCAAAACTGAAATGGCGGACAATGCAGCTCTCATCGCTGCGTTACAAGGGTTTACCACGGCAGTAGCAACGGACGCAGCAGCGAGGCAGAACCAGATGGCGCAGCTATTTCAAGTTATCGGGGGCCAACAGCAAAACCAAGCCGCTATGCAAGCCATTGTTGCTGCACCACCCAATGCACCTGTTATTCGGCCCTCCACAGTGGCGGTAAACTCTCTACCACATTTTTCAGGTAGTGCAGACGAGGACGCACAGGGGTTTGTTGACCAAGTAAACAGGGTAGCAGGGTTAGAAGGTTGGACGGCCGAGAACTGTCTTTTGGTTGCCGTAACACGTCTTTTAGGTACGGCGTCCCAATGGCACGCGCAAACCGGGCAGAACTATGGTACGTGGCCACTTTGGTCGGCGGCCCTTGTCACAAACTTTTCCCACACCTTGTCGTTTTTGGAGTGGAGCTTAATGGTGGAAGCAAGAGTGCAGAAACCAGGGGAATCTTGTTTGGAGTACGTTTTGGACAAGCGTAGATTATGTCTGCGCTCTCCTGTACCTTTGCCAGAGGCAGACATCATTAAGGCGTTGCTTAGGGGGTTAGCTAATCCAATTTACATCGCGGCGCTTACGGCTCAGCTACCTGTCAATTTTACTGACTTCGTAACTCGTCTACGGGACTTGGAACAGCTTGGCTTATCGAGTGTTCAAATGGGTATTCCTGCCCCGCCTGTAACATACACTGCACCCTTTAATGGCACGGCATGTCCTGCGCCACCTGTTGTCGCCCCACCTGCCCCAAATTTCGCGGCTCTTTTTCAAAATCTTGGTGACAGATTGGTCAATCAGATTTCAACGTCGATGTCGCGGCTGGCGGTTAACCCGATAGCCGGTGGTTCACGCGCTGGAGCCCCGATGCCCCAGAGAGGCCCACCACAGAGACTTTGTTATGTCTGCAACAGGAATGGACATATTGCCCGGGATTGCCCAGCAAAAAACGACGCGTCTACCCGCCAACGGCAATGGCGCCCTTAAGAGGCTTTGTTTTTTTTGAAAACCGACCTGCCTTACCCCTTATCAAAGTCTGGATAGAAAAAGTAGGCGAAGTTATAGCTCTCGTCGACTCTGGTGCAAGTGTTAGCGCAGTCCGGCTGAGTGTCGTGCGCAAGTTTTTAAATCCAAGCCGTAAGGTGAACAAAGCTAAACTCAGGGGCGTCGACAAAAAACCGGTGCGCGTCGAGGGATCTTTGCCACTCAACGTTAAATGGGGGGGTAAACTTGTAAAAATTTATCATGTAACTGTCTTGAGGACTGCACCATTTGCCTTAATTTTGGGGGTTGATTGGATCGTTAAAAGTAATACAAGTATAGTGGTTAAGAGGGGGAGGATTGAACTAGTTGGGGAAGGGAGTAAAATTTTGAATGGGGAAGGGAGTAAAATTTTGAATGGGGAAGGGAGTAAAATTTTGAATGGGGAAGGGAGTAAAATTTTGAATGGGGAAGGGAGTAAAATTTTCAATCGGGAAGGGAGTAAAATCGTGGAAATTAAGGAAGGTGAAATCTTAGGGGAACGGGGGGGGGAAGAAGGTACGATTTGCGAAGGACGTTTATATAATTAATGAAGAAACGGAAGAAGAAAAGGTTTGCGTGTGTGACGAAGAGCAAAAACGGGAAGTGGTTGACTTAGTTGTGGGGGGAGTAGAAGGAAATGAAGAATTTATCATCGGGAATGATATTTGCGAGTATCTCACCGAACAGTCACCGTCAAAGCGCCGTGGGTGGATGCCTGTTAAGGTGGACGGACCCCAAACCATCCCGCCTAATTCACTCATGTTTGTGAATGGGAGATTGCCAAGTTGTATTTCGGGGAGGGGATTTGTTAAATTTAATTCTTGTTCAAAACCGGGGAAAGAATGGGTAATACCGTCGAGCATTGTAGATATTAGGGAAGGAATTGTAAAAATTGCTATTGTAAATTACGCCTCGGTGGAGTTGAAGTTGAAGCGGCGCCATTTTTTGTGTGTTGTTGAAGCAGACGAAGACGTGGAATTGTCTGGCGTGTCAGAAAGTGGCGGAATTCCAGAAGTTGGCGCAACCTTGATCTCAGAAGATCATTTCTCTAAGTTAGCTCCACAAATCAGAATGGGGGAGAAACTCAGTCCTTTGGAGCGCGCAAAAATAGTCGAGTTGCTTGAGCGTCGACAAAAGTGTTTTCCGGCGTCAAAAAGAGCCATCGGACAAACGACAGATGTCGTGCACCACATCGACACGGGGGATGCTCGTCCCATCAAATCTGTGTTATACCGGGTGTCTGCTTTTGAACGCCAAATTATTGCCGACAAGGTCGAAGAAATGTTGGAGGACGGGATTATTGAAGAGTCTTATAGTCCGTGGAGTTCGCCCGTAGTGTTGGTGAGGAAGGCGAAATCGGGAGAATATCGATTTTGTGTCGATTTCCGTCGCTTGAATGCAGTGACAAAACGTGACGTATATCCATTGCCACGGATCGACGACGTTTTCGATCGATTAGCAGGCGCCCAGTTTTTTTCATGTCTTGATTTGGCCAGCGGATATTGGCAGGTGCCAGTAGCGGTAGAAGATCGAGAGAAAACGGCCTTCGTCACTCCGGACGGCCTTTATCAATTTTCTCGTTTACCGTTCGGTTTAAACTGTGCCCCAGCAACATTCCAGCGTTTAATGGACAAGGTTTTGGCTGGCCTGAAATGGCATATGTGTCTTGTTTATCTGGACGACGTTCTTGTTTTTGGGAAGACGTTTGAGGAGCACTTGGCACGTCTAGAGCTGGTTCTAACAGCCCTAGAACAAGCAAATTTGACTCTGAACGTCGATAAATGTGTTTTTGGCTCAACCATGGTGTCTCATCTAGGACACGTAGTTGATGCGGAAGGTATTCGCCCAGAGAGTGAAAAAGTTCGAGCCCTAACGACAATGCCAGTAACTAATCTGAAGTCCTTACGCGGGTTTTTAGGTCTCGCTTCATATTATCGACGTTTCATACCCGACTTTGCAGCCCTTGCGCACCCCTTACACTTACTTTTGAAGAAGAATGCTGGATGGAGATGGACCGAGCGTCAAGAAGGCGCAAAGAACAGGATCATCGAGCGCTTGACCTCAGCTCCTGTTCTGGCTCATTTCGATGACGTTCGGGAAGTCACCATCCAGACAGACGCAAGTCAAATCGGGCTCGGGGCAGTACTGTCACAAGATGCTGGTGAGGGTCATCGGCCTGTCTCTTTTATTAGCCGGAAGCTGAGTGATGCAGAAACGCGCTATCACGCAAACGAGCTGGAGTGTTTAGCAGTTGTCTGGGCATTAAAGAAATTCCGCACCTACATTTATGGTCGACATTTCATTGTGAAAACGGATAGTTCTTCTGTAAAATGGATGATGGGAAAAAAGGAGTTGAAGGGCAAATTTTCAAGGTGGGTGCTTGATCTCCAAGAATTTGACTTTACCATTGAGCATGTCAAAGGCGTAGACAACCAAGTAGCAGACGCCCTGTCTCGGAATCCGGCGGAGACGATTGTAGAAACCAACGATTCTCAGACAGAGGAAACATGCTGTATTGCCGTAAATATGCCTGAAACTGGCTTAGCATCCAATGAGGTCGCCCTCTTGCAACAACAAGACGGCCAACTCCGACCAATTTTCGTTTCCTTGAGTTCCCCAATTCAAAACAATATGTCCCAACGGTTTGTTATTCGGGGTAAAGTTTTGTATAAAAAAAATAGTAATTCGGGTAGAAAATTTCTTTTAGTTGTTCCCTCCATCCTACGTCGCAAAGTCCTTGAATCTTGTCATGATTTTCCCTCATCTGGGCACCAGGGAGTAGAGAAAACTTTATTTAGAATTAAAAGTAGGTTTTGGTGGCCGCGACTGGGAAAGAGTGTCCAAAATTTTGTAAATTCATGTATCTTTTGTTTAAAACACAAACACTCTGTTGGTCTTCCAGTCGGCAAACTTCAACCTATCGAGCCTCCATCATCTCCTTTCCAGCTAATTGGCGTCGACCATCTTGGACCCTTCAAAGAAACGCCGAGTGGCCATCGTCACGTCATAGTTTGTATCGATTACTTAACCAAATGGGTTGAAATGGCGCCTGTTCCGGACACATCAACCAAATTTGTGACAATCTTCTTAGAATCGAACATGCTATACCGGCACGGAACACCACAAAGGATAATTTCCGATCAGGGATCATGTTTTACATCTGAACTATTTGAGGAATGGTTAAGGAAGTGGGGAATTCAGCATATTCAAGCAACAGCCGAACATCCAGAAACAAACGGCCTGGTGGAACGCGTTAACCGGACTTTAACACTTGCGCTTTGTGCCTTCATCAACGCACAGCACAATGACTGGGATAAGCACCTGGCGGCAGCAGCTTACGCAATCAATACTGCGCGTCAATCAACTACCGAGGTCACACCTTTCGAGCTGGTGAACGGTCGCCAACCAGTCTTGCCCGTCGAACGTCTTTTTCCATGGCCAGCTGAAGAGCAAGAGAGCCACGTTGATTTCCTAGCACGGGTTCATAAATTAAGAGAAGCCGCACGAATGAGAATTTTAAAGAAACAACGAGCCGTGAAGGAACGAGTCGACAAACGCAGGAGAGTTCAGTTCGAACTTCTCCCCGGTGACCTAGTCCTCGTCCGTCGCCGGCCACGTAAGAAAGGCCTAACAAAGAAGTTCCTTCCCAAATTTACCGGCCCGTTTCAAGTCGTCAAAAAAATATCGGCTACGACCTTTTTAGTAGAAGACCTGCCCGCTGTAAGAAAAAAAAATTCGTTCCGGCGTTTTCATGCCCACGTATGCCAAATTCGTCGTTTCAATGGTAGAGTTGACGACGAGTGGGATGAAGACGAGCAAGGAATAGAAGACGAACCAGATGAAGACGAAGAACAACTAAGAGAGATAGCTAATATTCACGAAAGAGAAAATGAAGAAGAAGAAAGAAGAGAACATGAGAGAGAAGAAGAAGAGAGGACAACAACTACAAGAGCCGGTCGCAAATCAAGACGGCCAGCATGGATGAAGGACTTCACTGACCAGTATTAAACACGATCTTCCTTCTCTATCGTCTCCTTGCATTTTTTTTTTATTAAGTCGCAGGCCAAGGGAAAGGTATTAGATGTATTTTGTTTTGTTTTTTTTTTTTTTTTTAATTTTTTTTTTTGGTATGAAGCGGGGTTAGTATTTAAGGAAAATGTATATTCATGTTGAATTTACTTCGTTTTTGTTTTCTTTTGTTTTGTGATTTCGTTGTTCTTAACACGTGTGTTTAACTGGTAATTTTAGAGCCGTGAGCGGAGGGAGGGTATAGTATTCTGGAGGGTTGGTAAAAGTGGAAATTTCGAAGTTCTTTGTTTTGCTTTTCTTTTGTTTAAATTAGTTGTGCTCGTCTTGTTCCCTTTTGTGTTTTGTTTTGTTTGTTCTCGTTTTTTTTTGTTTTTTTTTTATGGCGAACTTCGAGTCAGGAAGGGCCGAATGTTACAATTGTATCTCCCGCCAATATCCCCATCCCTAATTATGTGCTTTTCTCTGCCAGATGGCGGGTCAATTAGCCAGACGCCTTTGTCTACCTGTTGTAAAATGCAGTAGAGGGTAAACCGTCTGAGCGACAGGACCATAGGAGGGCGTTTTGCTTAACGCTGGCTTCCCCTCGCGGATTATTTTTCCATTCCTTTTTCGCGTGTTCCCCCTTTTCGCGTAACTGTGCGAATCTCAAGTGCAGGGACGGAATACAACTATTTCGTTGAACTATTTAATTGCCTCTTTCTAGGGTAAATCCCTGCGTACTCGTTACGAACGTAACAGTTACAATATTTTTTTCTGTTCTTGGTACAAGAAAAAAAGCAGCAATACTTACATGTGCAACAAATAACATATTGTTATGAGCTGCTAGGACTTTAATCTTGGTCTTCAATAAATTCGTAAACAACAAACTTCTCCTCTGATGCTTCTCTGTATCAAGAGCGTAAGCAGATGAAAGATTCAATTCTTTCAGGTTTTAGACTCATTCTTGCCATTAATCTCAATATTTTGCTTCTTTTTCTCCTTAGTTTGGCTACCGTTTAGTAGTGAAATGAAACAAGCTACTTTTTGGTAGAAGTTGCTACTATTTGGACGGAAAACCATCGATTTTTAAAAAGTAGGGTTAGGGTGATCGCCTACCATCTCACTAATCCTTCTCTGTAGTCTGTACCAAGAGCGTAAGCAAATAAGAGCTTCAATTGTTTCAGGTTTTAGACTCACTCTTGCTTTACCAAAAACATATTTTCCGACTAAAGGATTTCTCGCTAGCTGCACGCTAGAATGAAAACGAATAAAAAGTAGGTCTTTTGCTATTAAGGCATAATCGTGACCATCGACTAGACCTACTGGCCCAATAATGGTGAACAGTAATCGGATCATTATCAGCTGGTTCTGTTTCAACGGCTTCTCACGCCTTCAATTTCTCTTTGTTGGACGTTGCCATTGGTTGACAATTCAATGTAAAAATAGATTTTGCAATATAGCTATGGTAAATTTGTTATGTGCTTCTAATGGCGCTTAATGGCGCAACGTTTAGGGGGTTGAACTACAAAAAATATAATTTCTGACCTATTATGACAGTGAAAGTGACTGTATGAAGTACGTAACAATTAAGGTAGGGACCCTCACTCTGCAACAAATGAATGGGGAGTGACCGTGTGATTACCACGCATAACATACGATAGCGGTGCACACCAGTGCACCGGACACCGCATCGCTAGAGAACAAACCCGCACCGATCTGACCTGATCAGCTTTTTTTGGGGTTGGGCCGTGTGGTGCACCGGGCTGAAGCTGATCGGGGTGGAATGCTATTGGAAACTGACCCCGAGCCTCCGATTGGCTTTAATCGGGGTCCCTGCCACGTCTCGAAAAAAGCCATTTGGTACACAATCGGGGAACCACTTCGTCAACCAGGGCGGGGCAGGGAAAAAAATCAGATGTTGCCGCGTAACCCTGACGCCATTATAAAAGATGGCGCCTCTTACGGTTCCGGGCTAAAAATTAGGATATGGGGAAAATTGGGGTGATTTACAGTCTTAGGAAATAGGAATACCAAAGGTTGATATTGGTGGAAGTGAAAAAATTCAAAAAATTCTTTCCTGAGTCTTGAAAATTGGATCTCAAAATAGTAATTTAAAAATAATAGAAACTTTAGTTTGCCGCGGAAAAAATAACAAGCAATATTTGTCAATAATTTGCGGATGATCAGATAGCTATGTGGTATCGTCAGTAGAAAAGGACACAGGCGATCCGTGCTCGAGTACAGGTAGAACCCACATAGCAACGGGTAATCTTTAAGACATCCCAAGGATATCCGGTAGTCCAAAAGACATCCCAGACTAAAAAAAGATGTCCTAAGGATGTCTTGTCAGGGATACTTTGAGACAAGGACATGCCTGACAAAAAAAAGATGTCTTTAAGATGTCCCGTCAGGCCTACTATTGGGACAAGACAAAGGAAGACTAGAAAAGGATGTCTTTAAGATGTCTTGCTGGGGATACTTTGGGACAAGGACATGCTTAACCAAAAAAAGATGTCTATTAGATGTCCCGTCAGGCCTAGTTTGGGACAAGACAAAAGAAGACTAAAAAGGATGTCTTGAAGACGTCCTGCAGGGGATACTTTAGGACAAGGGCATGCCAGACCAAAAAAAGATGTCTTTTGGATGTCTTGTCGGGGATACTTTGGGTCAGGGACATGCTTGACAAAAAAAAGATGTCTTAAAGATGTCCCGTCAGGCCGACTATTGGGACAAGATAAAGGAAGACTAGAAAAGGATGTCTTTAAGATGTCCTGCCAAGGATACTTTAGGACAAGGGCATGCCTGACCCAAAAAAGATGTCTTTTATATGTCCTGTCAAGAATACTTTTGGATAAGGCCTTTTCGGACTACAAACAGATGTCTTAAAGATATCCTGTCGGGGATACTTTTGGACAAGGCAGTGGAAGACCTAAACAAGATGTCTGTAAGATGTCCTGTCGAGGATACTTTTGGACAAGGCAGTTTTGGACTATGGAAAGATGTGTTTAAGATGTCCTGTCGGGATACTTTTAGATAAGGCCATTTCAGACTAAAAAAAGATATCTTTAAGATGTCCGCTCAGGACTACCTTGGGACAATGCCATCGAAGACTAAAACAAGAGGTCTCTAAGATGTCCGCTCAGGATTACCTTGGGACAATGCTGTCGAAGGCTAAAACAGGACGTCTTAACCCCAGTAGAATACTTGATACCATAGACGTCCATAGGACGTCGCGACATGCTTTGGACATCCTATATATATCCATATTGTACTACACAGGATATTCATAGTACAACATTTGTTACAATGGATGTCCATATGACATCAGAAGCCGACATCCTTTGGACATCCTTTATATATCCCGATGGTACTCCCCAGGATATCCCACACCTGACGTTCAAGGTATGTCCTGCAAGTGACTGTCAAGGTTTCGAGGTAAAATAAAAGAAATAAGATTACGTGAGCGATGGTTAGATTAGAACGTCTGACCAATAGATTCGCAGACTTGTCTCCTACCCCTGTGCCACTACACATATTACAATAGGTACAAAATCATCATATAAATGACTTTAAATGGACTATAACAGCTTGTTTTGGGGACCATGGATGTCCATAGGATGTCAGAGGACTATTTTGGGACAATGCTATCGAAGACTAAAAAGGATATTTTTAAGATGTCCAGCTATGCCTACTCTAGGACAAGGCGGTTCGAAGACCAAAAAAAAAGATGTCGTTAGGATGTCCGCTCAAAGACTAACTCGGGACACAATAAAAAGACTTAAATAAGACGTTCGTAAAACGTCCAAGATCAGGTTATTTCAGGACAACTGAACAAGGGCAAAACTGGATAAGAAAAAGATGTCTTTAAGACGTCTAAGCAAGTCGAATTCAGGACAACTTCCCCAATGAGCTTGAAGACTTTAAAAAAGATGTCTTAAGGATGTCCGCTCAAAGACTAACTCGGGGCATAACAAAAAGATAAAAATAAGACGTCCGTAAGACGTATAGTCTGAAATGGCTTTACCCAAAAGTATCCCCCAAAGGACGTCTTAAAGACATCTTTTTGTATTCCGAAATGGCCTTGTCCAAAAGTATCCCCGGCAGGACATCTTAAAAACATCTTTTTATAGTCCAAAACGATATTGTCCTAGCTAGATAATGTTGACCAAATGTTCTACTAGTAAAGACAACTTATTTAAAGCAGTTGATATTATATAAGAAAGATATCATATGAAATACAACTTTTTTACAGATATTTCTTACCTAAATATGCTGGCAAAAGGTACTCTTATTAAAGGTATATTGAAGACAACTTTTTTAATGCTGAAGTTGTCATGCTAAAAAGTTCTCGTACCATTGATGTCGTATTGACATCTTATTTATGGCGTAGTTATCAATGCCATTTTTTCAGTCATGTCATTTACATCCTAAAGATACCATTTTATATCATTTTTAGGACTTATCGTTTTCACAAAAAAAATATATCTTTGTGCCGTGTGGGAATACACGGATTTTTATGGTCACCAAAGCTCTCATTTTGGCGTTAACTGGGGCGATTTTTTTCGCTGCCCCCCCCCCCCCAAAAAAAACGCTAAAAATGTTATTCTAACATCGGGCTCGAACACGGGTCTCCCGCATGACAATCGAGTGGTCCATCATGTATGCAATTTTCAATTGTTGTAATGAACAATTTAGACTTACAAATTATACAGTGAAATAAGGTAAAAGTCTATTTTATCCCACCAAAGTACACTAAATAAACTTACTTAACTAACTTAACCAACTTTATAACTTACCCTAAATAAAAATAACATAAAAAACTATAGTTTAGAACCTAGGCGGGACAAGCCCGAGCGACATATACATAAATAAACCATTGATAAATAAAAATTGTAGAAATAAAATTCTTTGTATTTTTATTTGCAATATTAATACCGAACATGGGTTCAACCCGTTTGGGCACTTTTTTTGGGCACTTTGATTTCGTCGTTTTACAGAAACTTACTTACAAAAAAATTCAACTCTATTCCTTGTACGATATTAATTGTACCCTCATAGATGGTAGGTTAATGAGTACGCTGACTTTGTTAGAGGGCTCGAGTTCGAATCTTGGGGAAAGTGAGTATGAAGTCAGGAGCAATGCACGTTGGTCTCTATATACGGAAAGTGGGTCTCGATGTAAATTAATGACCTCCCACCCCCTTCTTGTATATTGTCCGCGTACTCTTCCCAGTATAAAACCAAAGCCAACTCTTGTTGGTGGATAAGAGTTGGTCACATTGGAATTACCTACTGGTCGATTGAGATTGTTCTTCCTTGTTCAGGGGTAGTCTAGCGCTATACTTGATCTGATGTGCGACGACGCCACTTTTTTAAGAATCTTAAAATTTTAAATTTTAAAAGAAGTCCTCTAAGGGATAGTTATGGACAAAGCAATTTAGGACTATATAGAGATGTCTTTAAGATGTCCTAAAAGGTACGCTTATGGAGAAAGCAATTATGGACAATATAAAGATGTCTTTAAGATGTCCTCTAAGGGATAGTTATGGTCAAAGCAATTTAGGACTATATATAAGGATGTCTTTAAAATGTCCTGTAAGGGATACTTATGGACAAAGTAATTTAGAACTATATGAAGATGGATTTAAAATATCCTATAAGGGATACTTATGGACAAAGCAATTTAGGACTATATAGATATGTCTTTAAGATGTCCTGTCGAAAATACTTATAGACAAAGCAATTTAGGACTATATAGAGATGTCTTCAAGATGTCTGTCCAGGACTACCTTTGGATAAAGCTATCGAAGACTGAAAAAGGAATTCTTAATATATTGTAGCATTATGTTGTATTGACGGTTCACAAGACTAAGACTGCCTCTCAATACACGACCACGGGGGACTATATATGGGGGGGGAAAAACTGACGTCACACGTCCGGTAGCATTGCATACTAACCGGATCACATAACGTGGTCATTGACCACGTGACATCCCCCCCTCTAGCTGCATTCGTCCCTGAATGCATTACTAAAAAAAACAAACAACACAAAAAAGATATAAACCGAAAGAAAACCGGGAACACTGCTACATGATACAGGCAACATGACACCCCCCCCCCCAAAAAAAAACATCATCCTCATGCCAGATGCTCAAGGGACGACTCCAGCTCGCGCAGTGTCGTCAAGCAAGCCTCTTCATGCGCTGCCATACGGTTGTCTATTTCCGTAAGGCAATGCATAGTACTCCACCGCCGCGCACGTCGCTTCTTAGCTTCTTCCTCGACGAACTCCTCCCATCCGATACTGACAGCCTTGCGGCTCCTCCCGGTTGAATCTCCTTGCCGTCAACTGATACTAGACGATTTGCGCGCCATGGTGTCACTGTTATCCCTAGTTCTCTCACTAATTTGGGCGAACACACGGACACTACCGCCCCTGTGTCTATCACGGCAGCCACTCGTTTTCCCCAGCACAACACATCCAGTACTACCATCCTCTGGATGTCGATCTTCAGAATTGGCCCTGCTAGCACCTCCGGGTCTCCATGCTCTGTCCCTACTAGACCAATTACCTGCTTACCCTCTCCAGCGAATCGCACCTGCTGATGCTGTTTTTGTTGTGGTGCCCCCCTTCTCGCTTGGAGCTCGGGCAGTCGCGACGTATGTGTCCTATCCCTTCACACCCGTAGCACACGACCTTTTCGTCCTGCGTCCGACCCCTCAGGCCTCCCTGACCGTTTGCTCTTGTTGGACACTCTCTCCCGATGTGCCCCTCCGTCTTACATCTGCTGCAGATAGGTTTCCCATCCGAAGTCCATTTCAGTATCGATCGGTTATCCGACCGATACCGCTCTTTCTCCTTGCTGTGCGGCTGCCCCTGATGTGTTCCTTGATGCAACGGCTCCCATTAGTACCTCTAGCAATTTTTCTATTCGATCCATTCTCTCACTTCCCGTCGTTGGTGTTTGTTTTCCGACCACGCCCATCGCCCATTCCTCGTGTCTTGCTCGGGACGTCATTTCCTGATACCGCTTAATTTCTTGAAGGAATTCGTCACACGAGTTGGGTTTCAAACTCCAGAGTTTCTCTAGTTAACTTGGCTTTAGTCCTCTCCATAGGTGCACCAATTTCGTAGCTTCGGTCATATTCGGGTCTACTCTGCGGCATAAATCCAGGATGTCGTAAAAATACTCGATCGTGGATTCATCGATTCCTTGTTTGCGTTCTCTCAGATTCGCTTCATTGAATCGATTCTGATTGACTGGCTTGAATTGCTCCAACAGCTGTGTTTTAACTCCTGGTACAATTGGCGGTCCTGTAACATCCTCCCATTCGGCTGCTAGTTGTCCCGCGGCCTCTTTGTATGAGTACCACTTCTGCGCTGCCCCCGACAGCGAAAGCTCCACGTGGTCGCGAAGTTCTTCATCTCCCCATCGATTATATCTCCCGATTCTTTCGTATCGATGCATCCAATGCACGACGTCTTCCCCGTCCTTCCCCCCGAAGGTGGGTGGGGATTTGAATTTTATCTGTGCGGCCATCGCGTGCCTTGCGCCCACTTGCTGTTGAGCTGCTCTGAATCCCCGGATGTAGCTACTGATATTCGATGATCTTCTTCTCAAATCCGTGAAATCCCACTCTGGCTGCTCTTCTCCGTGTTCTCCCGATCCTTCTTCCTCTTCGGCGTCCTCCCACCGCTCAGTTTCCTCCTCACTGAATGTGAGATGATACTCCTGCCGAACGGATGCCGGTCGCTGCTCCTGTTGGGGTTCGTTAGCCCCGTCCTCTATTTCTCCTCGCTCTTCCGTTCCGCTTTCCCTCAGCGGTCGACTGCGCGTCCTCGCCCGCCCCTGGGATGCACTCCCGATCTCGGGTATCGCCCAACTACCCCGTGCCACGAACCGTCCCCGAGCGTCTCGGATTCTCTCCCCGCTCCTTACTTCCTCCTCTCCTATCATCTACTTCCCGCAATCCTCGCACCGCTTGTTTCTTGCCGAACTCTTCGGCTCCCGGTTCACTTCTCCGCTTCTTGCCAACAACTTCGGCTCACGGTTCACTTCTCCGCTTCTTGCCGAAAACTTCGGCTCACGGTTCACTGCCCCGATTCTTGCCGAACACTTTGGCCCACGGTCACTTCTCCGCTTCTTGCCGAACTCTTCGGCTCACGGTTCACTGCCCCGATTCTTGCCGAACACTTCGGCTCACGGTCCCTTCTCCGCTTCTTGCCGAACTTTTCGGCTCACGGTTCACTGCCCCGATTCTTGCCGAACACTTCGGCTCACGGTCACTTCTCCGCTTCTTGCCGAACTCTTCGGCTCACGGTTCACTGCCCCGATTCTTGCCGACCACTTCGGCTCACGGTTTCCGCTATCCACGTTCCCTCAATGTACCCGTCTGCCCCGCCTTAGCCCTTTTAACCGTTTTCCCCCCGGCGTCTCTCCTTCGTTATGCTTCCCCCGATTGCCCTACGGTCGGAGCCGTGACCCCGTACCCCAACAATTTAAGGTGCTAAGACCAGTTGGGGCGTCGACTCTCAGGGGTCCCTGACAGCCACCGCCACCGCAGCACAGAATCAAACAGAAACATAACCACAAAAGAGACTTACCAGAGGTTCTGCATCTCCACCATGTAGCAGTATGTTGTATTGACGGTTCACAAGACTAAGACTGCCTCTCGATACACGACCACGGGGGACTATATATGGGGGGGAAACACTGACGTCACATGTCCGGTAGCATTGCATACTAACCGGATCACATAACGTGGTCATTGACCACGTGACAATATCCACGAGCAAGACTAAGTCGGGACTTGACAATGATACTACCTAAGTAACAAATCCATATGTCAGTTCAATAAGTACTTTGATTTGATTATGTTTATACTGAAGTGGCACAATGGTTAGGATACTAAGCTAGGAAGTCAGAGGTATGCAGTTCGAATCCAATAATCTACGTAAGTAAAATATCTCGTCTTAATACAGTCTAAAAATATATGTCAAAGCGTCTAAATACAATCTAAAATAATATGTCAAGCGTACTTAATCATGTTCCATATACCTTATCAGCAAGCATCATCAGGTAGATAAATTAAGAACTGGCAAATGGACCAAATAAGTAATAAGACAACAATCCTACAAACATTAAAATATTTTTTTGTGATGACAAACAGATTGCTTTAAGAAGTCAGAAAGAAATCATTAAGATGTCTTTTGGAAATCTTTAAAATGCCAAAAAAATATCTTTGGTGAGTCAGAAAGATGACCTAAAGATGTCTTCAGGAAGTCAGAAAGATGGCACTGGGATATCTTTAAGGAGTCAGAAAGATATTATTGAGACGTCTTTAGGAAATCTTTAAGATGTAAAAAAAAAATCTTTAATCAATATAATATAGCGAAAAAGGGGACCGTTGCGTAGTTGGGTAAGTTGCAAATAAGTCATAGGAACTTCCTGCACTCAGTGTCTAGTTGGGTAAGGGAATCTTTCAGGACCCGACCCGAATCGAGGTGATCGGACAGGGAGGGAAGAAAGTGACTACGGAAAATTTCAAGTGTTTGCCATGGTGCAAGGTTGGAGGCGGCAATCTTGTCGAGGTTAGAGATAAGGTCAGTTGGTGGTCGGAACCGCTATTTTCAGCCGATCGGTGTACCGAGATATGTTTCTTGGTCGTCTGGACCCAAGCACCAAATTAATTGATCACCAATTCAGCACTGGGCGTCAGACAGCTTGCCTTTGTCGAAGACCAGGCAAGCACAATTCCCGGCATTAAATTGAAGCCCCAAGGTGTTTGCGGGGAGGGTTAAAACGTTAAAACTATTTATTCTATTATTTATATCGGAGGGAGAATTTGTAACCACTGCAATGTCGTCAGCATATGCCATGGTTTTCACGAGCGAGCCAAATAATAAAAATCCGGGGTTAATATTGGACTTTCCGGCCCTGACGAGGGGCTCGGAAGCCAAGTTAAAAATAGGGGAACTAAGAGAGTCACCCTGGCGAACACCTGCTGTCGGGAAAATGCAGATGGATTCTTTCCCAACAGCAAAATCCATCCGATTTCCCGAATATATGTCCACCAGGATGCGCCGGAGGTCCTCTGGTATTAGAAGTGATGTGATCAGCTCATTCAGAACGGCGTGAGGCACAGATCCAAACGCGTTTCACATGTCCAGTCATACTATAGACATGTAATTTCGTTTGGTCTTTGTGTCCTCGACAACCGTCTGTAAGAGCTGTGTACAGTACCCACCAAAATTATTGTGCACTTTGTCGTTTTTCGTCCCTTTTTACATGGCTTCTTATGGCACTACGTCCCCCCCTTTTTTTTAACTTTACGGTTCATGCGTAAAAGATAAGAAAATAAAAAAAAATCAGCATACTCATCGATGAGTTTGCTATTATTTCAAATAATAGCAAACTCTAGACAGCCCACTGGGTTGTCTCGAAGTGTCTGTGGATTCTACCCATGGCTCTGTTGTTAGTTGCCAAGGTAGTCCACTCACACCTAGGACACTTCGTGGGTTTCCCAGGGTATTTTAAAATTATTATAGAAGGGGAAAACGTGGGGAGAGAAGAGTGAGCAGAATTAGAAGACCCCTGTGAACCATCCATTGCAGATGACATGGTTAGTTCGAGGGATTGGCGGAGGATACTGGAGGAAAGGGACTCAGTACAAGATCTAGCATGTCTGCCGGCTGAAATAAATGAATCAAATTCGTTTTTACAGCCAATGCAGACATACTGGGTGGTGTACTGAACCCTTCTCCTAGAATGTCTTTCTTTTATGTGTGTCTCCGTCAATTGTCTCTTGCGATCCCCTGACCAGGGACCACTTCCCCGCTCACCTTGACAACTTTTCTCCCCACATTTGAAAATGTTTGGCAGAGGAACTGGGATTTTAATTATTGTCCTATGGAGTCTCACTCTATTAGTATTTCTAGTGAATGCTCCTTTCTCTGCCATTGCTACCCTAGGCCCACTTTCCTTTGAAAGAATAAAACACCAATCCCTATTGACTAAAAACAAACAAGTAAAAAAAATCGGTAATATATAGTTAGAAAAATATAAAAAAAACATTAAAAATCTGAAGAAATAATTCTAAATAAATATATAAATACAGGATTTTAAAACATTCAAGAAAAAAAAACGTAAAAAAATATAAAGTATATAATAGATAAAAGAATAAAAACCGAAGAACGTGTGGAATAAAAAAAATTCAAGAATAAAAGGAATAAATAAATCAATTATATGGAGTGTTAAAATTAAAGAAATATATAGATGAAAATTTAACATTTGTTTTTGTTAAAGCATACGGAATTTTTAAAGGGTTTTTCGGATGATAATGGATAAAATGTAAGAATAATATAAGGAGCTAAAACACTTCATCAATAAAAACCCGGAGCTCTTAAAAAATACTTCTGCTCTCCACGAAGTCTAGCAGATGACTCGAGAACGCAAAGTGTCGATTTATTAAATGCTAAATTTTATTAAAAAATTCATTTCTTAATGATGAAAGCCAAAATTATTTCCCTGCAGAATTTTTCAGTCTAGAGTAACTAAAACATGATTAAATGTTGCGTATATGGTAGACTACTCGACTTCAATGCGGAAGACCAGTGCTCGAATTCAATGGCAGAATAATATTTTTAGCGTTTTTTTTGGTAGAGCAAAAAGTCGTCCCAGTGAAAGCCAAAATGAGAGCTTTGGTGATTATAAAAATCCGTAGGAATCAATAGGAATAAGCAGCAGTAGATTTACCTAATTTGTTTATCTAATAACAGCAATTGACGTTTGGTAAACCTGGAAATATACAGTCATGCTTGGAAGTTTCTTTAGCAGGCTAATCGGTCTATATCCTTCTATTTCTTTTTGATGGAGGGGATACTTTGGTGCCTACCGTACCCCTTTATGCTATTCCTATTTCTCTTTCTTTGCAACCCGCGAAAAAAGTGCAAAATTAAAAGTAGGAAAATTGACTGAAACGTAGAGGAAGAGAAGAATGGAAAGAAAACGAGGGTATGGTAGGCACCATAGTATCCCTTCCGTCCAAACAAAATGAAAGGATATAGACCCATTTGCCTGCTAAAGAAACTTGCAAGCATGACTGTATATAGAAACTTAACCACTGTATTTCAATGAGCAGCATGTAAAAATGTGCAAATCATTGTCCAGGGCATCCAACTTTTTACAATTACAATATTTCACAAAATAAATCTGAAACGAACGAAATTTTATGATTCCTGCAAGTCGCAACTGCATTCCTGAATTGTTTGGGCATAGGGAAACTATTCGGGAAATACGAAATTCATGGTTTGTGTTATGTCTGCGTTAAGCACTGTATTCCACGTTAAAGATAAGGCACACAAATACACGAGACGAGCACGTAGAGTCCTCCCATTCTCAGCTCGGAAGCCGGAATGCCACCTACCTCCGCGGCCCTCTGACATAAGCGTTTGGTGCGCCATCTTCGTCACCACATATATTACAAAATACATCACAACTCCTCCCGAGCCATCGCTCGGTACAGAAACGAGAAAAAAAAAACGACGATTCCACGAATACATACAATGAGAAACGAAATATCGCCGGCGCTTTGAGGCGAAGTGTGAGCAACTGCATATCAAAGAAAGAATGTTATCGAGTATAGAGCAAGTGACTACGCGTACCTCCATTGTTTTACGAACGCACCTTGGTGTTTTAAGATTAGCTTTTGCGGCTGGAAGCCATGTTTGTTTTGAGATAAACATAGCCGCCAGCCGCAATTTCTCTCTTAAAATAGTAAGGTGTATTCGTAAACGAACAGAAATCTTTGTACGAAGGGGAATGAGTTACACAGATACGATGATCTTTGGCTTTCGAACGCGAGTTCCGCGGCTTGGACCATCCGGCGACGGATTGACGGAATGTTGTCGGGCTGGCACGGGGGTAACGATAGCATCCCTTTCCTTGTGCCTGGTGCCGTCTGCCGGTGGGTCGTCCACTGCCCTGGTCTCTTCTTTCACCGGAACCATGGGGCGGAGGAGCCGCCGATTGCGCCATAGGACGCTGCCGCTAGCAAATTTTATTTGGTAATAGCGATAGCGGTTGACTGCCATGATGACGCCCACATGAGTCCAAAGCTTGGAATCAAGGTCTTGAATCCGTACCTGCGTTCCGATCGGAATTGGTGATAGTAGGCGGGTCCGAGTATCATATCGGAGTTTAGTTTCCGCAGATGCCACCGCCTGTCGCTCCCGTGCTATCATGGCGTCCTTCCATTTGGGAGCGTATGATGATTGATGCGCTGGAATTACTGAGCGGAGTTGGTGGCCGAACACAATTTAGGCCGGCGATGCACGACACTCGTAGGGGGAATTCCGGAACTCCAGTTGTCCCGCCAAGAAGTCTTCCGACGATAAGTCTCCAGATGGGGCCGTCTTCGCCACTAATTCTTTCACCGCCTTTACTGCTGCCTCCACATGTCCGTTGCTTTGGGGGTAGTGGGGTGTAGAGTTGCCTAACGCAACGCCCCAAGTTTTCAGAGGCTCTTGGAATACCTCGGCATCGAATCGGGTCTCGGGTTGGGTTCGAATTGGGTTATCAGAACGAAATCGCATGGGCTAGTCCAGCTCGACGAAATTGTGCACGACTGCTTAGACCACTTCGCGCGCGCTGGGTCGCGTCGCCATTGGTAGACTACCCAACAACCCGATAACCTGTCCGCGTATACCAGCACATGGAGGTTTCCGTGCTGAAACAAGTCGGCCGAGACGTCCTCGAATACGAATGTTTGAAGCGGATCCGACATCAGTGGTTCCTAGCACTGGCTAGGCAGCCTCTCCTGACCCTTTGAGCAACGTTCGACGAGCATCGTGGCGTAGTTCATTATACCTGGTCAATATACCGTCTGCTGGGCCGTCATTTGGTGCCGACGATGCCCTGGTGGGCGGTATGAACTTTTTGAAGGATGTTACGTCGAGTTGCAAACGGCACCACGACGTGGGATCCAAAAAGAACGAGGCCGTGTTCCGTGGAAAGTTGGTGGCGAATTGGCCAAAATTGACGTATGTAGTCGGAGACGTGGGAGTGGTGGCCCCGAACCCCGATTTGACCGCTGCCACCAGGGCCGTGTAGTCCGCGTCCCCCGCGGTGGTTGTTCTCAAATCGACCAGTAAGACATCCGGCAAATGTTCCGGCGGAGCAGATTCGTCTTTGGGGTTGCAGATATTCAAAACAGATTGAATGACAACATTCCGCATAGAAAAATTGAGATCGGCGCCCACGCGCTCGTCGTCCGTGGCTGGATCGTTGACCGGAGCCCAGGATAAGGCGCCTGGAATCGCTTGTTCCTTCCACTTCCTCCACACGGTTGTGAAGGAATACGTTGACAGACACTCTTTCAGCCGTTGTATGTTGGGGTTTTCGATGACATTTAGGGTGTACTTATCCAGGATTACCACGAGGGCTTGATGATCAACTATGAGGGTGAAGTTGGGTAGACCGGATAGGTACAGGCGGCACTACCGGATAGCCCTATCCACCGCCACTAACTCCATCTCAACAATGGCGTATCGCGACTCGACGTCCGAACACCATCCGGAATTTGCTTCTACTAGCCACCAACCTTCGTCATGTCGCTGCAATAGGGCATACCCCATTCCGACCTTGCGCGATGCATCGACTTGAATGGTCGTGTCGCGGTCCGGGTCGAAATGGACCACCACGGGCGGGGAGATTAAAGCCAACCTGACAGCGTCGAATGCCCGATCATGGTCCGGCGTCCATACATATGGGTTGCGGGTGCTAAGAAGGGCCGAAGGGGTTTCTTCACCGCAGCCACCTTCGTCGAGAATCCCGCGAGCTGCTCCACCCGACCCATGAATGATCTTAACTCCAAAATGTTAGTTGGTCGGGGAAATTGCGATACGGCCTTCAACTTGGCCTCCTCGATGGTAACTCCGCCATGCTTTATTTCGTACCCCTTTCACGACAGACGATCGCGTGCAAAACGAAACTTTTCTTTGCTGAACGTGATACCGGCGCCGCGTGCCGCTTGGAGAACCACGCAAACTCCCGCCAAGTGCGCAGGAAACGAACGATCGAAGCGAAGAAGATCATCGGCTGCACGCACCGTATTCAACACAGCCGCGAAAGCAGCGTCCGCCCTTCTGTTGTACTCGTCGCCCGAACAACTGGGGCCCATGGACGCATGGAGGAATTGATAACGGCCCCACGTTGTCATAAATGTAGTTAAATGCTGACAGGAGGGATGAAAATGGATTTGGTAATAACCATTGGCGGCGTCGAAACTGGTGTAGAACCGGCACTCACTGTCGATCTCGGTAACCGCGTCGCGTGGGTTACGCATTGGATGAGTTGGCCGCAAGACGAACTTATTCAGCCGTGTATGGTCGACATAGATACGGATATTCCAAGTCTTGGCGTTTCTGATCACCACCAGGGGGTCTGCCCATTCTAACGCTTCGGTCACCGGCACAATTACAGCCTTCAAAACTAATTGGTCCAGCTTGGTCTTCACTTCCGCACGATCACTAAATGGATTGGCCTGGCGCCGTTCACATAATATTGCACTGCATCGTCCCGCAACGAAATCATCATATCGGTCCCCACCATCGTCCGTAAAGCCACCTTCCTGGTCAAACATGGATTCGAATTCTGCCACGATAGCCGCCTCAACGATCGAAATCTGCTACGCTGATAGGTCCATAAGTAAGTGAATGTTCCGTAGAAATGCCAGCCACTCTGACGGCTGATCTGGCGGAGCTGCTACCTCCGGCGGTGGAATCTTCACGAACTGAATAGGCGTCAATGGCTGCGGATAATCTGCGTGGATGATTGCGAGATTCACGCAGTCCTAACGGTAGATTAGCATTCCGCAGATTTCCAGGCAGAATACCACCGTCATACGGGCACACTGGCCGCCGTAACGAACGAAAATGTCATGCTGTCGAGCCGCTGTCATCAAGTACCTCTACTGCAATGGTACTCGTGCAATGGTGAAATCTGCGTTGTCGATGGTTAGCTTGCACGTTGCCGATAGTGATGTGACCGACTCTTGACTTCGTGCCACCGCCACCGTTGCCGCCACCCCCGATGCCGCCGCCACCGCTGCCACCGCTGCCACCACTGCCACTGCCACCGCTCTTTCCCCTGTCGCGAGTAGGGCACTTTAGAGAGAAGTGGCCCAGCTTACCGCATGAATGGCACGTACGTCCTTTAGCCGGGCATGGAGTCACGGTGGGATGAGCTGTGTGGCCGCATGACCTGCATTCATTTGCAGATGGGCGTTCCATGCGAACGTTTGTTTTGGATTGCCGATATGCCGTAATGGTCTCTTATAGACTGTTCATTGGATCACGCGGATTCTTCACTCCTACAAATGTTGAAGGTCGACTGCAAGGAGGGGGAAAGGGGCTCATCGCCAGCAGCCTTTTTTTAGATTAAGCATCTCTCGTACCGGCAATGATGCGCGTTACTAACCGGGGGTCGGTTGCACATAAATCCGCCTCTTCTGCTAGACGTCGGAGTCCAATGTTAAAATCATCGAACGTCTCCGATGGACCTTGTCGCCGTTCCTCAAAAGCGACTCTGTCGAGGGCGATATTACAGTTCACTCGTTCGTAATCGGCGATGCGGTCCAATACCAAGTCCGGAGTGGTGATCGTGGTAAGCAGTATACCCAGCGCCAACTCGCCGACCTGTTGCATGGCTGGGTCCAGAGCCATACGGAATGCCGCCATCTGCTCTTACCCGGGATATGTAGCCAGCTGGCTCAATTTCGCGAATTCATTACATCGGTTTCTCCAGGATTGCAGAAGAGGAATGGTGACGTCACCGTGAAGTTTGTCGACACTAGAGGTGTCCAGCTGCCGTTGTTGAGGTATCGCCGGGTTTCCACCGCCACCGCCAGCGCCAACGCCTCCACCAGCACCAGCACCTCCACCTCCACCAGCGCCACCACCTCACCTGAGCCACTGCCTCCACCAGTGCCACCAACACCTGCCGCGGCTGCCGTGATCAACGTTTGAAGTTTTCCCGATAGCTTTTGATAGATTTGCAAGTAATTGTTCTTCCAGAGTATCAATCCTGGTTCCGGCTGCCACCGCTGCCGCCAACGCATCCGCCGCCATCGGCGATGCTGCTATGATGAACTTGACCCGCAGACGAGCCCGGGTGAGAATTGGTGAAGAAATGAACTGCTGCTTCGTTTTGGACATAAACGTAACGCGAGTATAGTTAAAGCCGCCCGACGGTCGCTAGTTGAAGCGAGACTGTGTCATACAGAATGCCAACGACGTCTGGACGAGAAAGTGGCTCAGTGACGATTTTGCACAAATATGTCACGCCACCGTTTATCCGATCCACAGACGAACCGAGTGACTTAGCTATAAAGCCAAGAAGGCGGCGCCCATAGACCGCGTGGCGTGTGAACCAATAAAAAGGAAAGTTGAAAACTCGTGAAGACAAAGCCCGTCGGATCACCGCCAAATTGATACAAAGATAGACATATGTGTGAGACTTCCAGAAGAAGATGACTGCAGATAAACTCGGAGGGGCCCAACACGCTCTGACCGAATAGCACAAGGCAAGCGACCATGATCGTAGGACCTCCTACCGAGAAGTAAGCGCAGTGTGGCCACACAAGTCTCGTTGCACAACTGACGGAACAATAAACGACGGGAAACCATAAAATGACTTCACGAGCAGGAGTGTAAATTTGACCGTCGAGAAAATGGTGGCACTCGCAAGCCCCATGGACGGTAGGCACACACTAGATCAGGGAAAAAAGGTAAACACAGGGTGTCCTGATAGATACTAGATTCACGGAAGAAGTACACCACAACGGTTAGCAATTGTAGGTGCGTAAGACCAGCTGCGCCATGTTATGTCTGCGTTAAGCACTGTATTCCACGTTAAAGATAAGGCACACAAATACACGAGACGAGCACGTAGAGTCCTCCCTTTCTAAGCTAGAAAACCCGAATGCCGCCTCCTTCTGCGGCCTTCTGACAAAAGCGTTTGGTGCGCCATCTGCGTCACCACATACATTACAAAATACATCACAGCTTGTGCCACCTATGTTCAAGAATTAATGACGAAATGGTATGCTCCCGGAATCGGGATAACATAATCTTCCGTACATTTCTTTATGTAGTGGAACGGAATCGGGGGATTGCACGCCTTCAATAGCTGGGGAATCAAATGAAAATCCTTTTTGCCTAGTTGTGTACATGCAATCATGTTGTAAAACAATTACAAGTTAATCATTAGAAAGCTATAAAATGGCATACAGTTCTGCGGATCTGCAATTGTAGTAGAGAGGCCCTTTCTCTTTGAATAGTTGTTTCAGTTGGTCTGCGTGTTTTTCCGCAATACTAACGAGGGTACGAATGAATGGAAGACTAGGAAAACAAATAGATGAAAAGTAAAGAAAATACTTACATAATCCAATACTTCCGTTTCCCGCTGTGGAGGTAATTTATGCTGGACATGTTCAGGTTTTCTACATGCCAAAAGGTATAGCTCTGCGCCTGTCCGAAGAGCACCTGGCTTTTGTTGATTAAAGTCATGTCGTTTTTGTCCTTGAGATCGTGGCATTCCTTTTTTTTATAGGGAATGAAAGTTTTATTCAAAGACGTCAAGTGCCTAAACATGAACGAACACAAATTAAGCGAAATATGTTTGGGATCAAAATATAGCAAAAGTACTTACCACGCGAAGGAGCTGTCGTTTGGGAAGAGTAAACCATCCTAGTCAATGACGTACCGCAGAAAAGACTTCTATGAAGAAATCTTCGCTGTGCTGTTTGAATGGCTGAAGGAATGGTCGGACATTCTCCTTTCACAGAGCTTGGGCATCCAGAACGTGATCCTGTATCGATAAAGGTCACGAGGATCCCTCCGCAAAAATGAGCATGTTACTTGAAAGCTTTGAGCACGAATGCTTGGAAATCTCTGAAGTCCGCTTAAAAAAGCGGCGGAAGTGTAACGGCGTTGTGATCCGGGATACCTGTTCAGGAAACAGATAAAGATACACTGCTTTTGACATTTCTTGTTCATGGAAAGACACTGAAACGTTGAAACTAACGGAGAGAGCACAGATGCTTGAACTCGGTTTCCTCCGTTGACAATTCGAGCCACAAGGTACGCTAAAAACATTTGTGGTACGTTTGGCTTTCAGTAACGCAAAAGTGACACAATAGCATTGGGCGATGGGGGCAATTTCTTATGAAGTTACCCGGTTGACCACAGATGTAGCATGTAGCAACTCCCTATTGAAGAGAAATCGTGTGAGCAATCAAGAAATATTGTAAGATTGATATGAACCAATTACCTTCGATAAATCGAGCCTTGATGGGAATGAGATGAGAAATAGCCGCCACTGGGGGAAAACTGCGTCTGTCCATAGAGAGTGATGGCTCCTGACGGCGTAGGCACCTGTGGGTTCAATCCAACTGGTGTAGAATGTCACCTGATAACGCAGTGATAAAAAAGCCGCAAAGGCGGGAGAAACGTGGTATGGTAAATGGAAACAATTGCTGGTGGTGACGCAAATACGCCTGTGTTAAATGGTGGATGAGTACCTGGATCTACGTAATATAGAAGGGAGGGGAAAATTACAGCATCGATTTCGGAAACAAACGACTTGTTACAATGGAAGACACGATAAACTTGTTTACCTCCACAAGGTAAAATAGAATGACCTTCAATTACTACACGATGGAATTATATAACCTCCACTAGGGGAGAAGACGACAAGTTAAGATATTGTAGTATATTATATATTATTAAGATGTTATATATTATATTTACCTAGAAATTATATTACCCCCACAAAGAGAGAACACGATGAACTAATATTACTTCTATAATGGTAGAACATGGTGGATTTAGATAACACAATAAACAAATATAACCTTTACAAAAGAGAACACAATGACCTTAGATTACCTCCACAAAGGGAGAACACCATGAACTAAGACTACCTCCACAAGGGAGAACAATACAAACTATTTTACTTTCACAAAAGAAAAACACGATGAACTAAGATGAAATAATATAACTCCACAAACGGAAAACACAATGAATTTATATTACCTCCACAAAGAGAGAACACGATGAACGAAGATAATTTCCACACGGGAGAACAAAACGAAATTATTTTTTTTTCTCCATAAAGAGAGAACACGATAAACTTATTTGACCATAATTTGAGGAAACAAAATTTACTTATTTTAGCTGTGTAACTACAACAAAAATCAACTTGGTAACTGATAGATTAAATAAGATGCATTACCATTGTAAGAACCCGCAGTGAAAGCTTGGTTGCGTTATTAGTTTTCAGAGCAAATTTAATACCTGTTGCAAAAATAAAAAGGTGTTTGGACTTATATTACCTAACCCCCCTATGAAAAATGTGTTTTTTACTGATAAAAATAATATTTTCATTGAATCGGCAGAAGCAGAGGGTTTGCGGTTCAACTAGAACAGATGAAACTTTAGCTTACTCCCCTTGCAAGAAAACAGAATGCCCGATTTTCCATTCCAAAAGTCCAACACATGGCCCTGTTGAGGTTCTCCCTTGTCAAGAATTTCCATGTAATATTTCAAGAAACTACGATCGTAGAGTAGGTAGGGAAACACCGATTAACGACAGATCAAAGCAACTGTACAGCGTGGAATGCAAACCTTGGACAGATAGATTAGATGTTTCAGGTACTCCATGTTAAACGCCTGAAAATAAGCAACACCCCGTGTCGCTTTTCGCGAACTAGATTATTTACACAGCTAACATAGGTAAAACAGTATCCCTACAACAGCGCTGCACCACGTGGGAACCTGATACACTACAATGCAAAACACTATCATTTCCCAGTAAATATCCGCTGACTGCAGCACTTTCGGAGATGTTCGCGAAAAGTCACGCCGGGTGACCAGAAGTAGTTTGACCATCTAATCTATGACCTTGCTATGGAGAAGCAGACGATAAATAAAAAAAAAATGCATTGTTACCATTCATTTGACAACGCTGTAAATTACCTAGATATATACCTTGGTAATATTATCTCTATAAGCAAATTTATCTGGAAAATTTTTGCATTATTGGAAAATAGTCTCTTGTCCCCATCTAATGTCCCCTCATTTTAAAACGTTTTAAACGATAGTCTAAATTCGTTAAATGGCTAATTATATAAATGGGAAAAACTTTAATATCCACCGAAGAAAAATTCTCCGATAGGAGTAAGGAAAGCCAAGCCCCTTTTTCATAAATTGTCTTAGCTAGTTCCAGTAAACAAAAAAATTTCACAATCGGCCTTGGCGACACGTTCTGGCCTAAAAGGACACCCCACCAAGATGATAGACAGAATAAAGCTGTACAAGGACGTTTCTATGACCGCAGAATAGAATAACGACATTGCCACGGAGACTGAACTCTTTAAGAACGTTACCAGAAATTCAACAAGACCAGCAACCAAATATGGTGGTCCTTACAAACTACAAACGCCACCGAGGAGTAAATCGGACAATATTACTCCATTGTAGCGGAAGTAGAAGAAGAAATGAGCAAGGTACTCGCTTTCGTTAAAAATCAACGCGATGAGTACAAACGTCAACTGGACGCCGAGTTTTAAGACTTGCAGAGAAAGGGAGAGATCAAACGGGATCAAGATGGGAACAAGGTGCTACAAGACCTACTCACGCAACACCAGCAACAACGCACAGTTGCCAAAACCTCTGAGCTGACCATTAGAGCCCAGTTTCAACCAGCTCCGAACACCAACAAAAATTCAAGGTGAAATACACCACTAACCAATTCAGCAAGAAGGCGACAGGACAATTACATCGTACGTGAATGCAAAAGACGGTGCATTTTTTATGGGAAAATTCACTATCTACGGTGTGGCCAGTAAGCTTAAAGGCCAAAAGGCAAGGAAAAAACGATGTGTCAGATGTTTCAGTGCGAACCACGAAACTGTAATCTGCCCAACTACCTACACGTGCAAACACTGCCAAGCAACACACCACAGTGCCCTCTGCAACAAAAAGCCTACACGCTTTGCACAACAAACCGTCAATGGAAACAGTGACCTAACAAACGTTACGGCATCTGCTTCCAGAGGAAACGCCTTTGGCATTCTCGTGGTTAAAACTGCATTTGTGGTGGTGGTAAGCCCTTATGGCAAGGAAACCAGAGCCATTTTATTTTTTGACGATGGCAGCCACATATTCTGGGTCACCAGACCCATTTTTTAAATGGCGAATTTAAAGGTAGTGGCCACGGAAAATGTTAGAACAAGAGTTTTCAAACAAAAGAAATCCAATCCAATAGAACAAATGGACGTAGTAGAACTGACGTTTCGAGGCATGTCGCATGGAGCCCTACACGTCAAAGTAACTATCCTGGAAATGAACTATATTGGAGACACTTGGGCATACTTCCACACCACATTCGCAAGAAAATTGTTGCTGAAAGATGAGAAAAGAGCTGACGACAGGTTTGAAACCAACAGTCAAGAAAAAGAGGTCGAAATTGTGATGGAGTTAGACCAAATGTTTGAAATATTTCCTAACGTTGCAGCTAAATAAAGTCCATGCGGCATTAGGGCATACAGCACACAGCTGGTTTGCATGATAGCTGGACCTTACAAGGGAAAACTATCAAAAAATGTATGGCGATAATCCATTCAGGGGACGTTCAAATACGACGTCACGCTATTTTTGGGAAAATTTAACACCCTCCCCCTTCGTCAAGGACCGTCACAAAACCTCCAACCCCCCCAAACGGCACGTCGCAATACTTTTAACACCCCCCCCTTTTAAATTAATAATTGAGACTAAAAGAATTGGTCTTTATTAACTTGATAATTCTGGATCTGGTAGTAGATTAAGAAATGCAGTCGGAAACTCTTTTATGCATAATACTAAAAAAATATTAAAGAATTTCATCTTCCCATGGTTGCGCTAGATGTTGATCCATCGTTAAGATGGGAAAGGTTGTTGAAAATGATCTGAATCCTCGTTAGGAATAGTAAGGCCGACCAAGTCAAGATCATCTTCGTGAATCCACTCGACTGTTTCTTCTTCTCTCTCTTCTTATATGATAACAGCCATTAATTCCCTCTGTCTCTTAGCAGCAATTTTAGAGGTCGAATTTTAACTACTGGTGGAGGAGCAACCGCCTTATGCACAACAAAGTGTTTTTGTAGCATAACTTTGGTGACACACTTTGCAAGTGCGCTCCACCAAAGTTTTCTGAACTGACGGACAATAGAGATCAAACGGTAATTGCTTTAATGACCTTGATGAACGTGGTAGCAGATCGTCCCACTTAAGAGCGAGAGAAACAAACAGAGATGATTCTCTTGATCTGCTCTTGAGTTTTAATCTTTCTTTTGACTGATGAATTGGTATAGGCGGTGGTAAAAATCTTGAAGGAATTAGGGAGAAATAGGAGCTTCTTAGCCGAGAGCAGCAAGCTGTGTCGACACATTTCACAATTTGAGTGAAATATTAACTGGTCCTCACATGGTTTGCAAACCAGAGCTGGGGTTTTGTCATCAAATTTTTACTTTTGAGCTCTGATTTCTCAGGCTTAATAAACTCAGCAACAGTGGGAAAGCCATCGACCACGACTGATGACCAAGTTTCAGCCCGCTGTTTACCTGTTGATAGTAAAAATTTTTACATAAGGTAATTTTACATTCTAGTAATGTAAAAGTAAAAAAATTACCTGCATATTCGAAGTTATGTTTTTCTAAGACACTATCGATTGTTTTTTCTTGGTCGTCAAGGTGACTGCTGAAATTATCATGGGGAATAATGAGGTCCGATAATTCCCTGCTCAAAGGAGCCATTTTTCTCTCGACTCTATTGAAAGCGCTCCTTCCAGGAGCATTAGTAGTGATGAACAAAGCATCCGGATCGTTCTGAAGGAAATGATGAACGCCAACCTCAATTGTCTTTTGGTAGCGAGGATTCTCGTTAGGCCCACCATCTACCGTAAAAATATACACTGGTTTTACGACATAATCATGGTTATTTGAAAGCTCGTCAAATTCTGGTAGCTGAAGAACTCTTTCAAAGTCTAGTCCGTGGGCGTAGGCAGCGGATGAAGAATGTTTTCCAGACCCAAGTGGGCCCTGAATAGCCAACTGCTGCTGGGCTTCCAATTCCATCTTTTTAAATTTTGATGCCAGCATATACGGATGGGATTAATTTGTGTTTAGCTGCAACAACCCAATCATGATAGGGTAAACTGACCCGATACTCAACATGCATCAAGAACGGGCTTTGTTTGTGTGCAGCGGTCAGTCCAATCGGAACTCGTGCCTTGTGGTCTTGAGAGATAAATTTTTTTTTATTTGGGCCGAGAATAGAAGGGACCTCTTCCAAAAACTTAATTGTAGCCGTGCAGAATTTTCCATCACTGTGGTTGGAATGAAAATCGTTCTGTGCCCAAATAAGTCTAACAGGGACGGTGACTGTGTGTCTTTTGCCTTCATGACTATTGCTTCTTTTTGGGAGAAGTCGTAGGTAAACTCCACTGCTGCTTATTTCAAAGCCATCTTTTTTTAGTTCGTCCGTTAATTCATCCAGCGTTTTTACGCTTCTATAAAGATCTGATTGACTTTTTTCATGAGCAGCGGGTCCATACATCGCTATTTCAATAATGGTTTTCCAAGAGCATTGGTTGGTCAACTTCAATTCGAGGTCTACGAGGATTGTTTCTCAATTTTAAAGCCATCCGTATGTCTCGATGTTTTTCACATATTTGTGCGAGTTTTGACTTTTTATCGTCTCTTGCTTTTTTAGCTCTCTTTTGATCGGCAACTTTGTTTTTCAATGTTTGTTTGAAATCTTTCTTTTTCTTGATTTGTAAGCGCAGTTCCTTTTCTTGGTTTTCACCAAGGAATCCAACAGCTCTTCTTTTATACAATGCAACCAAATCTGCATCGATTAAAGCAATTTCCGAACGAAGTTGTTCTTGAACAATCACCCTTGTTCCTGAACTACTAGTTGATAGTCTGGAATCAGACGTTGGTACTTGAAACTGCTCGGAATCTGCAGAACACTCAAGCTGAAAGGCTGTAGAAGGAGCAACAGTTGAATTACATTCAACTCGTTCTTTTGAACGAGCTGTTTGTACTTGCTTTCCCCAAAATTTCAATTGCGTCGCTTTTTTCATATCTATTGCCTTCCATTCTTGCAAAAGAGTTTCAGCTTTTACTTGCAAATCATCACCATTTTTCATTTCAGACCATTTAGAAATAACGTCACTCTGACATTGCTGTTTACTTTTAGTTGGAAAAAATACTTTTGTGTATGCTTCAAATAGTTTTTAAAGGGTTTTTTTTTGTCGATTTTTATGATAAACAGTACGTAATTACGACAGTAAATGATTTAAGACTGAGACAAAATAGACAAGTTCAAACTTGCCTTTTTTACTTTCGTTTTCAACGAATCTTCATAGATTGCAGCACATTTTTTTTGTTTTATAGAACGTCTGGTGTTGCCTACCCCCCCAACCCCCTCGTCACATTTCCGTCACATTGAGACCAACCCCCTCCCCCCTACGACCGTGACGTCGTATTTGAACGTCCCCTAAATGCTGCAGTGCAACAGATTTTCAACAGCCGCAACAGTGTCATATACGCAACCGGTTACCTTGATTCAGTTGATATAATTACGAAGCTTTCCGAAAAAAGGAGAAAATGGCGGTTGGACCGAGAACAAGGAATCTTTGCCTTCTTAACTGATGTCTACGGAAGAAATTTCAAAAAAGGACCTTGACCACAACTCCAGAACCGAAAACAAAAAAGGTAAATTGTAAAAGAAGAAAAACGACAAAAGGGACTTTTATCTATACCTGTTTTATAAATTGGAGCGCTTCGCCATTTTAGACGGTTGCGATGCAGTGGAGCCAGACGGTCCTCTCACCTCCTTTTCAGACACAATCTCCTGTCAAAAATTTGGGCGGATACTGCACCCCGATCCCATGGAAAACCAAATTCCATGGATAAATGGAGGTTAGAAAAAAATTTCCTGATGGCAAAAAGGAGACAGGGAATTGAAATCCTACAACAAGAAAATTGACCGACTGCGAGTCTAAAACTTCGTAGAAAAAGCTGATTTAGATACAAAGGACTCCGCACTTATCTGTCACACCATCCTGTCATCCGACAGGACAAAATAACAACGAAAATTCGACCGCTGTTCGATGGGTCGGCAAAATCCGAATACGGACCAAGCCTCAACGATGTTTTAAAATACGGCCCAAACCTCAACCCGATCTGCTAGCCGTTTTAATACGATTTCACTTAAATCAAATCGCATGGATAGCAGATATTGAAAAAGCATTTTCAAACATCACCCTGCATCCTGAAGATTCAGAAACTGTAAGATTTATGTGGATTTCGGAGCCAGAAACGCCCGACAGGTGGAGACGAATCCGATTTGGACTTAGCTCAAGCACATTTTTGCTTAGAGTCACACTCGACAAGTACCTAAAAGGAATGGAACCACTGAACTTCACTACAGTGAAGCAATTAAAAGATCAAATCTAAGTCGATGACTATCTTGGTTGCGCTGACCGTATCTATACAGCAAACACGAGGATACAGAAAACAAAATCCATCTTTCAAGAAGTGAAACTCAACTGGCGGAGTTGGGTCACCAACGACCTCACAGTTCGCAAATTTCTCAGTGATAAGGGGCTTATCAACCCTATTGTTAAAATTTCACTCAGAAACTGGAAGGTCAACCAAATGTCCTAGGGATTGGATGGGATACGAATCCGACACCTTCCAATTCTATCCTGCACCTATTATTGCAGTTGAAACCGAACTGGGGGACCTAGTGACCAAGATAAATATTCTAGGATTATCAGCAAGAGTATTATATCCCATTGGGTTCCTAGCACCTACCACCCTGTTGTTGAAAATAATCCACCAAAAGCTTTAGAAATGGACTGGGATGTCGAAGCGCCACCAGACATACGAAGAACATCAATAAAAGCTATGAGTAGATTGAACGAGTTTGCCAAATTTAAAATACCCCGTTGGATAGGGTACTCGAAAAGGGTCATACAACTTGCAGAGTTACATGTTTTCGGTAATGCGTCTGAGGCAGCTTATGGAGCCGTAGCGTACGCAAGACTCCAAAAGAAAAACCGCGGAACCAGCATCCACTTTCTCCCCAGCAAAACGAAAGTGGCACCTCTCCCAAAGAAAATGACCACCCTACCTAGATTAGAATTGTTGAGCTCATTATTTGCTGCTCGGTTGGGAGAAAAACTCAAAAATTTTCTCCACATTTGGTCATGGTGAAAAATATTTTGGGTAGACTCACTAGTTGCACTCGGATGGATCCGAGAGAACCCCAACAGATGAAAACCATTTGTCATGAACCAGATAGAGGCAATTAGGAAATTTTCAGGAACAAGTTGGTGGCAGCACTGCCCAGGAGTTGAAAATCCTTCGAATCTCGACTCGCGAGGAGTGCTAGCGGCAACGCTGGTACATTCTGAGCAATGGTGGAACGCTCCATCATGGCTATTAGAGGAAGAAAGCGATTGACCGGATTCAACACCATAGGAAGGAGAACCTAGTATTCATGAGAGGATTGAAGCGGAGGCCAAATCGAAAACCGTCATCATGTCAGTTTCTTGGAGCCAACTACTCCAGTGGAATGGCAGCTGGATAAAACTCCGTCATGGAATCAATCACTCCGAAAAAACGCATGGATACGAAGATTCATCACCAAAGACCGTCCCACCAATGCCACACAGGTAAAAACTTCAATCAAGATAGGAAACACTAACCTGCCATTTTATTGCCTGCTCACCAGAGCGGTATCACGGGTGTGTATTTTGCAGGGCTGTTGTACTACAAACACTCATCGCTTTAGTAACGCTAACAAGCGGATCCTACAGCCTCCGCGGATTCCCCGACAAAAATCAAAAAACCAAACGGACGAATAACCTGCCAAGTAAAAAGGCCCAATTAAACAGTCGAAGAGCTTACTGCCTCTTTACCTGCGCTTTGACTAGAGCCGTCCATTTGAAGCTCTCGAAAACTATGTCAGCACGTGACTTCCTTCTAGCGTTTAGAAGATTATCCACCAGGAGTCCCCAACCATCTGAAGGTATGGTGGTTGGGATCCCCGATCCACGACCTTTTGGTAAGGCGCAACACCAAGTGGATTTTTTTTGCCAGCCTAGCTCCATGGTTAGGTGGGTTTTGGAAGCGCGTGGTGCGGACGATGAAAGACTTATTCGGTGATCCAACGGTGTCGCGTTCCTGGTATACTATGAATTGTAAGTTAGCCTTATTGATACCGGGAGTGTGGTAAACGTCAGGCCACACTTACGTAGCGGAAAGGAGTATCGATTCGCACCCAATCACTCCAAATAAACTACTGAATAACAGGCGTTCGAATCGTACTCCGCCGTAGCCAGCAGTAAACCATAAGACAGTGTATAGTTTCTGTAGGGAAAATCAGGTATTCTTTACATTTCAATTACGTGCTTTAGAATTCCTTGTTGAATTGACCAATATAAATTTCTTGTGATGACTGAGGTGTCTTACAAAGGTGTATTTCCTGCACCAATTGCGCGTAGGAATAGACATAATATTACTGTTAAGTAAAAATCACAAAATATTTGGGTTTCAAATACTACGATGTTAGGATGAAACATGATCCGGTATATAATAACAATTGGGACCTTGCTGTGGTACATATTCGTTAAGTTTCAAAGTGAACTTCAAAAAAAGGTCTAGCTAAAAAAGTTGTTGACTAGTTTTCGTGTTCAAGGTTCCCCATAGAAGAACGTCATTTCATGTAAATATTGTCACGTAGTCATTGACCACGCTGTATGATCCGGTTGGTATGTAGGCCAACTGGTAGTATGACGTTGACATCCGCCCACAACCAGCGAGTATATAACCATGTAGTTGTACTGTATAAAGGGGGAGTTAGTCGAATACACGTCTACGTGTTACAATATACAATGTTTACAAAACTTTAGTAAAACACATTTAGTGGCATTTGTCCTAGCAGCTTTTACTAAGCCATTATCTCGGCAAGTTCTTCGATAACCAGTTTTAACTCCATCCCATGTTTCACGCGTTAAGCATTTTTCTAGTTGTACGAGGTTACATGTTTCTTGACCAACGATACGAAACGCGTCTTCCATGTTTTAGCCTATACATCAAATGTTTCGTGAAATGTCGGTTGTACAAGTAAGGTTACAGAGACCTTGTTTTAGACGGAGGTTTCAACACAAGATATTTTGTTGAAGTTTATAAACCTTGCAACTTCTTTGCTTGATACATGTCTTTGGTTTCCTGAATCTAATTTACACCCAATAAGGATAAAAAAGGTGCTGTGTAAGTTTCTCGGAATAGGAGCGATCTTCTTGTGGTTACCTCTTTATTTGTTGATTATCTTCAAGTTAACTGTTTCGCTTGCAGTGAAAAATCCTATACAATAAACTTTTTCGGTAATGAAATACAGAATGGGATCTTCTCCTTTACATTCGGATCTTGGAGACGTCGCAGTTGTTAGGCTTAAAAAGTGGAATCCAGCAAAACAATTTCATATTGATTAAAAAAAGATAAAAAATCATTCTATTTGGAAGAAAACGATCTACCAGAAATTAGAAGCTTTGTCTGATACATTATCTTTAGCATTTCTTGAAACCGGATAAGGTGAGCAAGCAGAAGATTGTTAAGTTGAATGCAATAATTTGTTTCAAAAAATAAAAAGAAAAGAACTCCAATTAATTATACATTTCGTTAGACTTGGCGGAGTTCAATAAACGCTTCGTACAACACAAGCAATACGCGATTGTGTTTTGAGAAAATGCAACTTACCGAGTCCATTTATGTTGCTAACAGTGCTTTTCATTGCTTTCTGTAGGCAAGGGTTTTCTTTGAATTGATTCTACTGTTATTCGGTATTTCTGTCGATAATGTAGTCCTCTTTTTTTTGCGGAGTAGGTATTTTCCGTCTTGATCTGTTACGACTTTTCTAAATTGGTTCTTTTTCGTCAGAGTTATGTAATCTAAGACTTGATTGATGAGCTTGACTAATGTAGACTCACAAGATTCTCACTAGCATGTTGTTCATCCTTATTGCCCTTTCCGTGTTAATCTCCCGTAGTATTCATGTCCATCAGTTGTATGTAAGTTAGTGAATGGAGAATTTACAGTCGCATCTATTTCTAACTCATCCTTTGATGCTTGTTTACGCTGATCTGCACTTCGAGAGGATGGTTTGATACTAAAAGTTTTATTATTAGGAATCCTGATTCTTGAGGACAAGGAAACTTGCTTTGATGGTGTTAGCCACTTACGCCCGTTTTTTAGCTGATTACCATGCTTCAAGTGAGCGACCAATTCAGGTCGAAGTGGTACTTTTGCTTTGCTCCAATATCCACGACAATCGAACCCACCTAACCAGTCTGGGAGGAGATATGATGGTTGGCGGTCTTACAAGTAGTTCAAGTCAAGAATTAGGATGAAGAGCCATAAGCCGAATATTTTCATATTGCGCACTCGAGGCAAGGGAACAAAAAGGCTGTGGAATTCGAATTGAGGTTAGAATGGACGTGGATTGAGATCGAGAATAATTTTATCTCGTGTTTGTCCCTTGATTTTGTGAACAGTGATGACGAAGCCAAGTTCAACTGCATAAGGGATACAACTTAGCCAAATGTTTCTCTTAGCAGCTGCTATAGGTAGTCTGACCTTACATTGCAATAGATAGTCTGACCTTAAAGCTCCGACATAGTGTATAGCTGGGAAAAAATCTCTGACCACAAATACAAGCAATCCTCCAAATGGTAGCCGGAGAAATAGGACCCAAAAAAAGGCCACGGAGAAATTGGACCCAGAGAAATAGGACCCCTTTTTCTATCTTTTTTTAAGGGTCCTATTTCTCCGCTAGATGGGTCCTATTCCTCCCATCCGCCTTCGTACAGGTACGGCCTATATAGTTTTCAGCTGACAGAACAGCGTTGGCGTTGATGCACACATTGAAACAGCCACAACTTTTTTGTTTCAACTCTGATTTCTTATTTTCTTGCATTAATACATTACATATTAATATTATTATTATCCCATCCCTAGAAGGCTACAAATGCTACTTGACCAACTAAGAATCTTAGACGACGGGGAAACGTTCTTTTCTTTTTGGATTGAGGAAAGAAGAGTGCTCATGTGAAAAGGATTTCCAAGGTGGATGCTATGTTCTTCTTAATTATCTCGGCGATTGCAGCTGCAGTGCTCATGGGGTGTGGGGTTAGCACGGGGTGTAAACTTATTGCGACTAACTTATCAATTTCATACGGCAAAGTGTTGATCAAACTATGTCCTTGGATTATTACACCGGGGACAATTGGATGCCAAGAACTGTTTTTGTAGAAATGTGCTCGGCCGTTAATGTTGACGAAATTTTTATGCCAGTAACAAGGATGGTAAGGCGTCAGTTCCCATCCCTCAGTGTCTAAAGTGTAGTCGCCGAGTTTGGGTTGAGTACCACAGCTTGGGATTTCAGTGGTGGTTGTTGAATTTTTTGGGGAGCATTGATAGACGCTGATCGATTCACCAGTGGCTATCAATTTACTACATGTGGGTAAATTAAGGTAACTGGCAGCAAGCCATCCACTGTGTTGTGCGGTGGCGATAGCAGTTATGTGTGCCAGCATCCGATTGTCATATTGTAGAGCTCCAATTTCTCGAGCCACTCCGTTTATTCCATAGACAGTTCGGTCTCGTGCGTATTGAGAATGTGCCACACCGCTGATTTCAGCCCGGATAATTTCAGCAATGTTTTCGATGTCTTCTTCCAGTGGTTTACTCGGATGAGCATTGGTGTCCGTTAAAGAATGTAAACGTAAGATAACTTTTTCCATTCCGATTACTTGTTTGTAGATTTTTTATGATGAATTACAATATTTCTGGTTAGTTGTATTGTAAACAAAGTCAAGTTGTTGTTCGACGTCACGAATTCTTTCTATTCCACTATTGTTAGTCAGGTAACATTGAGAGATACCTGTTTCCACAAGCCTTAGTTCGCACTTTTGAACTTCTCTTAACGATTCTTTCCAGACAATGGTCACTAGGTTGTGAGAAACGGATCCGTTGATCCCTCCCGATATATCGCCAATCGATGAGCTTATCGTACAGTTAGCGCACTCAGTTTCTAAAGTAACTTCTGCTAATCGAAAGTTGATCAGCTGATCAGCTGTGACTTGAAGCCAGCTACTCTGCACGTTTAGAATACGTTCGAACGACCACTTATTGTTTCCTAAGTAGTCCATGCTTTTACCATGTCACAATCGGGAAACTCGCAGTTTTTCACATTCATGTGCATTGACTTCAATTGGCACTCTTGATTGACTTGGAGTTTGCCAACCTCAGAAGTCAGTATAGATGTGTTTCTTTTCCAGCCACATGGTACATGAATGGCCAACAAAACGGGTGATTTGGGGAAGAGTAGAATAGACATCATAATATACTGGAATAGTGGGAAGGGGGCTTATTTGATAATCACAGTCATCGCTATTTAATTTTAGGAATCATTTTGGCTGGAAGCAGTACAATTGCAAATAGTGATGTTAAGAGCATGGAGGCGACAGAAAAACGGTATGACTAGGAGAGGTAGAAGACATAATGTATGAGAAAAGGAATTTCAAAATCACTTGTAGGGGTCTATTTAATGAATTATTAAGATTGCTAATACAAAGTTTTAATTTTTTTTATTTATTTATTTTTTTTATTTTTTAAAATAATAATAACAATTATTATTTTTTTTACAGAGTGCTCTAAGTGATATTGTTCAACGATTACTAAAAGTTAAAGAAACTCGTTAATACACAATAATTAGAATTTAAACACGGCTTAAAGATAGTTTAAGTTCTTTTTACGTGATTTACAGAAATAACAGCTATACAATTTCAGAATTTGACAACTGGTTTTAAAAGATTCCAAGAACGTAAACCGAGGTGACGCTCTGGTTGTATGGGTATGGTTGACGCCTCTAGAATCGGGTTGGAAGGTAACGAAATTGTTGGTGAACTAATAATGAAATTTAAGGTAGGAGGAATTGTGGGTGGGGGTCTCATCAAATTTTGAGTAGGAGTTTCTTTTTCAGAAGGAATTTGTTCTATCTCAGATTGAAGGTTTGTTTCTAGGGGTGGAGGGGATGTTTCGAGTTCATCTGCGGTTTTTTGTACGAATTTTTCGGCCTATTTCTCAATTCTTACAACTAAAAAGTCGACACCTGGTTCCTCTTTCTAGAATCATTGACTAAAATAGGGGTTTTATTCGGTTCTCATGTACAAGCTGAGTTTGTTTTCCTACATCTTGTTGTTTTTCTACAGTGCTATTGTTGCTTACTTTCAAAATTCGAAAAGGGCCTATAATACGTGGAATGAGTTTTTTACTAATTCCCGCCAAGGGCGTTCGCATATCCAGTAACACTTTATCTCCTACGTTAAATTTTTGCTCTTTTACGCGCTTATCGTACTGGGCTTTTTGTTGTTCACGAGCTTGGGAAAGATTGATTTTGACATTCTGAAAGGCTTCATGTAAGCGTTCCATAATTTGGCTTTTATAGTCTGACAGAGAGTAACTATTACTGGTGGAAGAGGACAGAGGAACTGATCAATCGGCATGACTGGATCACGACCATGATTTAGAAAATGTGGAGTCTAAAGTGTTGATGAGTGTACAGAATTATTATAAGCGACAAAAAACGGGTCCTAAAATATACCCCACGGCTCGAATACATTCTCCAAATATTTCCTTATCATTTCAACAACAGTTTTGTTAAATCGCTCTGTTTACCCATTAATCTGAGGGTGATACGCAGTTGTTTTCATGCGTGTAATGTTTAAAGCTTTACAAAGCACAGAAAGTAATTCAGAAGTAAAATTACTGCCTTGATTGGTAATTATTGTTTTCGGGGGACCATGAGGTAAAATAATTCGTTCTTCTAAGGCTTTACTGGTACTGAGGGCGGTACAGTTGGTAATAGGAATGACTTCTATCCATTCAGAAAAGTAATCCATGATTACTAATATGTAATTGTTTACTTGAAGTGAATGAGGTTTGATTAGACCTAGGAAATCTAAGCCCATTACTTCAAAAGGTCTTGTAGCGAGGTCTAACGGGTTGATATAGGCTTTCGCAATATAAACTCGACGTCCCAGCACACAAGGTTCACAAGAAGTGCAATATTCCTTAACATCCCGTAGCATGGTAGGCCAATAGTATTTGTCTCTTAGACGAAGGAATGTTTGCCTAGTTGCCATATGTCCTGACAATGGAAAATCATGGTATTCTTGTAAAAGTTGCTTTCTAAGAGAAAGTGGAACAACCACTTGACACTGTTCAAAGTTTCTTCTTTTCACTGACGTAGGTTCGTAGTGTTTACAGAAAAGACCATTTTCAACAAAGAAATAATCTATTTCACTGACCCAAGAAGGCATTGGGCCATCTTCTTTTTTCCAAGGTTCATTTTGTTCCAAAAACGTAACGATTGCTTTGCACAGAGAATCTTTCTGCTGTTCATGACACATTACGTTGTTGTTTGCAGGAATGGCGGATATTAGATTCATCGGTATTCTTGAAAGAAAATCAGCATTCTCGTGTACTCGTTCTGGTCGGTACTGAACACTGAACTTCATATTAGATAACAAAATCGCCCATCTACCTAGTCACTCTGTTTCTTCTTTAAAAGTCTGCAACCACTGAAGAGGCCTGTGATCGCTTACAATAACAAAAAGTTGATCTTGTAAGTAATGTCGGAAACGTTTTATCCCAATCACTACTGCTGCGGCCTCTTTTTCAATTGTCGAATACTTGATTTTCCCTTTATTGAGATGTCTGCTTGCATAGGCTATAGGTTGGTCCTTTCCGTCTTTCATCTGAGAAAGGACGACTCCTAAGCCATAGTTACTTGCGTCCGTGTAAATCAGAAATTCTTTCGAAAAATCCCGATATATCAAGATAGGTTCTGATATTAAACATTGTCGCAAGTACTCAAAAGCTGCAATTTCATCTGTTTTCCAAGTTACACTATCAGTAGGTTTTCCTTTGGTCTGTGATAACAAGAGGTGGGCGACGGTAGAGAAATTTTTTACAAATCGTCTGTAGTAACTGGCCTGACCCCAAAAAGATTGTAATTCTTTTACTGTACCAGGTCTTTTGTAATTCACAAGGATATCAATTTTAGCAGGGTCTGGTTTTATTCCTTCAGCCGTGATTACGTGTCCAAGATAGGAAACGGATTGCGCTAAAAATTCAAATTTTGACAATTTCATTTTTAGGTGCGCGTTTTCTAAGAGGGAAAAAACAGTCTTGAAATTGGTAAAATGCTCTTCAATTGTTCTTGAAAAATTATTATGTCGTCAAGATAAACGAGACAAATTTTTCAAATAACTTTTCGTAAAACTGAATTCATCAGTCTTTGAAACGTCCCCGGGGCGTTGGTAAACCAAACGCCAAACGATTCCATTCGTACAAATTGCCATCGACTATGAAGGCTGTTTTTTCTTTGGATTCCTCCTCGAGCTCAATTTGCCAATATCAGGAGGCAATATCTAATGTGGAAAAATACCTCTGTCCCACCAGTAAATCTAAAACGTCGTCAATACGAGGTAAAGGAAAAGAATTTTTTTTGTAATTGCATTTAATTTTCTAAAATCTACACACAAACGGACATCCCCTGTTTTCTTACTTACTAATACTATCGGGGCTGCCCACGGGGACATTGAATAACGAATTATTTTATTTTGCATCAGTTCCTCAATTATATTTTTAGCTATCTCCTTTGGTTTTGGAGACGTGCGCTATGCCCTTTGACGGATAGGACCTTGTCCTTGTGTGTCAATGACATGTTTTACTAAAGTAGTATGGCCTAACTCACTTGTTTTAAAAGCAAAACTGTTATAATTATTTATTATTAATCTACGCAAATTCTCTTTGTTTTCCTCATCTACGTCTAGAAGAGCCGACTCAACGGCTGCTGTGTTGATTGGATCTGAAGCTACGCTAATTGAAGCCATTGTTTTAACAGGCTTTCTTGAAGGTCTGGAAATACGAAGAGTTCCTGACACTGTAAGGCGAGGTAGAAATATGGTTTTATCTGTTCCATTTACAGCCACCACACGGAGTGAACGATTTGGTGTCGTAGAGATGTAGGGTTCCAAGCTAAGCCCGGAGGAAATATTACAGCATCTAACAAAATGACAAGTATTGAGAGGGTTGAAAGGGTGAGTTTCCTCTTCTCTAGTCTCTAGGAGACTAGTGGAATTTGGAGGAATTCTCAAAGATTTGCCAATCACAAAGGGATTATCGTTTCCTGGAAGTGATCAATTTCCGGGACTCTGTAGATGGACTGTTGTCTTCCGTTATATATAAACTGATGTTTCCAAAGTGCATCGCGCCTAGAACGCAATCTTCACCAATCCCATTTACGATGATGAATTTCTGCCTAAGTTCTTGGCGTTGCGTTTTGTCTGCAACAAAAAAGTTAACGGTGATTGTGCCTTCCGTGAGGAGTCGGCTCATCACGTCATTTATGCCGAAAAGATCCACGTCTACCTCTTTAGTGAAATTAATTAATTCCTTTCCTTCTTTAAGCTTATGAAAAAATGTTCTACTAATAACGCTTCTCTCGGCTCCAGTGTCAAACAGCACCTTTGCAATAGAATTTCCTGTTTTTATTCTTATCCTAGGAACTCTAGATTTTACTGCTGAACTATTTATATGATGTCGGGGATTTTTCTTTGTTCCACCGAGGGGCCCAATGCTTACATCGGTAGTTTTTAGTTTCCCCTTTCTTCAAACGAAGTGAGTTTTTTTCCATTTCCGTCATAACCCTCTGGGTTCAAGGACTGGGTTACAAATTTTTTATCTTTGGGAAAAGTTGGCTCAGTGTCCAATTTCTTTACAACGAAAACATTTATTATTAGCTTTACTCTCCCTTGCTTTACAATTGCTTATTGAGTGATAGCCCTAATCGTTGTGAAAATCACAAAAATATAAATCCCCTGTTTTACTGATTGGAGGGTTTGACTCTGGTTAGCGCTGTGAAAAACTCACGTTTCTTCTGGTGTATAATTGCCTTTACATTTTCTTCGTGTTTTCTTCTAAATGTTTTTGGCGAGTGTTTGATTCCACCTGTGCACTAAGACGATCTAAGACCTCCTTAACTTTACTCAGGAGGGTAAGGGTAAGTCCGTCTGTAAGACGTCTAAGGAAGAAATTACATAGAAAAGAGGGGCGTATAAAAAATTAATGTTACGAAAGGGAAAGAATAAAGGGTAGGAAAAAAATAAGGAAAAGAATAAAGAATAAATTGTTTTGGTTCTTTACAATTATCAGCTCACTGACCTTGCATTTGCATTCACGCATGGCGACAATAACTATCAGAACAGCAAGTTCGTAGAGATAAAAATCTCGCAAATTTTCTACGTGGTATCAATAAGAATCCTGTTGTGTCACCAACACTAGTCCGTTCTGACCTTTATAAATCGATGCTGTACCCAGTGTGTTGAATGAATTTGAATTCGAGGATCGGCAAATGAACAATGAATCAATCTCCTTGTCGTCTTCGATATTTACAATACATGTTCATCAACGGTTGTTCGTAAGACAGTCTCCGGTGAACCGTCTCCATATTCTTCGTTCACAACATACAAAGTGCAGAAAGGAATGTCTGCTACGGAGTCTTCTACATTTTGGATTGCTGAATTGGTCCAAACTCTTCTTCCTCTTACGTACGATCTCCATTTTCCTTTTGATACAACGGATAGTTAAGTACGAAATAAATAGCTGCACCGGGGAAAAGGTAAGAAAACTGGCACGAGGAAAACTCTGCTAGATCACCTAGTAACACGAGACTACTCATCATAGTTGACATTTCAACACAACCACTAATTCTGTCACAACTCGGGTCAAAAAAAGTGCGGCGGTCACTCGCAAAGGCTTCATCGGCTTGTGAACGGTGACGATCTATTGACTACCGGGCGTTTTTGAAGAGGGAAAAAGACTGCGTAATTTCAGCGGGTGATTTCGTCATATACTATCAGCCACTCATTTCGTCAGCAACTGGTTGTCAAGAAAAGTGCGGGATGACGCTTACTCGTAAAAGCAACATCGGCTTGCAAAGGAAGACGAGCGTTTTTGAAGTAGAAAATATACTCCGTAATTTCAGCGGGGGATTTCATCAGATATTTTAGCAGATAAAAAAGAATAGCTTTCGTCAAGATGTCACTGCCCGGAAGACATGCGCTAGTATTGCAGTCAAACAACACCGCTAGTATTCAATAAAATTCGATGACCATACCAAGCTGAAAGCAATGGTATCATACCATTGCTTTCAGGTAAGGAACGGATAGTTTCCGGTAGTTCGATCGAGAGCGTTCGCAGCCGATTGAGCATGTTTTTAGACAATTCAAGTACATTCGTACGAGAAGAACTCAAATCCAGTAACTCGTTTTTATCACGACTTCTTCAGTTTCAGCTCAAAATTCGTGTGAAATAGAAGGAATTCGAGTGCGCTTCCACTCCCAGACTAAAATGCTGCGATCAAGAGCAGGAATTGCCTGGCTACAGATGAACGGCTATAGTGGATGGGCTGTTCGATTGTAATGCTCCATTTGGGTTTCTTTTGCTCTCCTCGTTCTTTTTTTCCAGTGTGTCCGTTTCTTGCTGCCACTTTGGCACAAAAGAGCAATAGTTGGCTGGTAAAGGGTCGCGTATGGGGCGGTTAAGCATCATTTGTGCTGGTGAAGAAGCAACTGAGCGTTGGGCATTCCTAAAAATTAAAATGGATTTTACAAATTGGTTGCTGTTAAAAGAACCTAACTTTTTAATGCTCTTGATGTTAGCTTCAGCAAAACCGTTAGACTGCGGGTAGTGAGCGGAAGAAGTTTCTGTTGATACGTCTGCTGGAATTACGACCAAGGCAACAGACACGATCATTCCATCCGTTTTGTCTATTGCCAATTGAGAAGGCATGTTCCAAAATATGGGCAAGTTGCAGTTGTCATTAGGAAACCCTTAATGATGGTTTCCCTCAAATCGATTGTTTGCTTATCCCTCTGGGCGACTGTTTTGATCCGTTCCAGCACAGGGTCCAGCACAGATGCGTCAGACCCACTGATAGCTTTGAAGCCAATGCGGCTGAAACAGACGATGCCTCTTCGGCTATGTCATCAGTTGCGGGTGCAGTGTCCAGGGGTCAGCGTCAGCGTCAGCGTCCATTTTTTACTTGCCCGGCAACCATCGGGCTGTGCATTCATATGGCTGCTTTTGATTATTGAATCGAAGGCGTAGAATCCGTGGATTGTGGAGTTTGTCAAGGTCGTCATTCAGGATCGGCACAAGCGGCTTGTGGTCCGTAATTAGCTCGAATTTCGGCTCGGCTCATATTTCCTAAATATTCCAACTCGATCATCGCGTAACACGATTCAGCTTCTGATAGGTATTTGGAGCCTGCTTGAACCATTCGTCAGTTCCCAGCGGCATTTTCCGGTTTTAGAACAAATCCCAAGCCAAAAAAGTGGTGATGCTTCGACGTGTAGAGCTGTTGGGCGTTTCTCGTCGTAAAAGGATAAGTCGTTCATTTCTGATAGGGCTTTTATTGCTTCAAGGAATGTGTCTTCGTCTATTGTAATACACTTCCACCCAGCCCTTTCTTCAGGAGAGGTGAAAGTGGTTTCAATGATTCAGCAACTTTGGTGGAAAAATTACCGACCTGTTGGAAAAAACCGTGAAATGATCTAACGTCCGTGATATTTTTCCGCCTCGGCCACTGGCGGATTGCTTTATTTAAATCCGGACTCGGCTGGAAACCTCTGGAGCTGAAAATGTAGCCTCTAAATTTTGCTGTTCGTTGCGCAAATATGATTTTGCCAACATTGATTTTGATGTTATGAATAGCCACTCGTTGCAAATGACGGTGCACAAGCTGAATCATATGTGGTGGAAAAGATGATCACGTCCTTTGTTGAAAGTCAAACGACAGCATCGCGTTACTGTCGCTTACCCTTACCCTAATGCTGGTGGCAGCTACGGGGTCCCCCACTCCTTTTTATCTTTCTTTACAAGGATGGTTATGCACTGGCGGGCTGCTTACTCTTTCGTCTGTCACAGAGTATGGTTGTAGTGTTCAGAAAAGAGGCGAATACAAGTAAAATGGAAATCAAAGTGTGAGTATCTGTGTCAAATTCCTTCTACATGAGTGGATCCTGGTATAGTGAAAACCGCTAATTCTAAAAGGTTATGGGTCAAGCTACGAATACCAGTGATACAAATGGCTCTCTCTAACTAATGTCTGTTCAGTTTGCCTTTTTTTACAGAAAGATGGCAAACACCACAGCAAAGGACACAGATCACATTGTAAAGTTCAACGGTGACAACTGGCATTCATACAGTTTTGGAATTCAGATAATGTTCGACAAAAATCGACTCAGCTCACTGGTTGATGGAACCAACGCGTTGCCCACTCAGGTAAATTAATCATTTGTTTAAAAGGCTTTTCCTTCACTCACTGGCTTTAATGTAAAAGATATTTGGAGATACAGAGTCTCTTGGTTGCATTTACTCAACCTCGAGAAAATCTTTTGATTTGTTGGTCTGAAAGAAAAAACCAAGTGAGCTGAAAGGAAAAGCCAAGTGAGCTGAAAGGAAAAGCAAAGTAAGCGAAAAAGGAAAAGCCGAAAAGCCAAGAGAGCTTAAGAAAACTACCAAAGAAAGTGAATGTGCATGCTTTCCTCGGTTGGTAGGAAATGAATACTATATGAATACTGTTATCTTTCCTTGTAGGTGGTGAACGCTGATGGCGTGGTGACCAACTTGGAAGAAATCGAGATTTGGAAGAAGCAGAAGGATGTAGATGCGAAAACTATCATCTATGCAACGGTCTTGTAGAAGAAACAAATGTCTCTACAAGGTAGCAGAACAGCCAAGGAGATGTGGGACAAGTTGAAGACCGAATATGCAGAACTAGCAGAGGAAAATCTGCATTCGTCATCAGTAGATTTTTTACCATGAAGTAGGAAGAAGGACAATCAGTGATTGCATTTACCAACGAGATAGAACAAGTGGAAAGACATCTTGAGCATCTGAATCACCCTCTCTCGGAAATCCAGCTGATGAACAAGATAATCATGTCGCTGCCACCTAGCTAGCAAGCGTTTCAAATGGTTTGGGACAGCGTTCCAGCTGGATCAAGGACTATGAATCTGCTGTCTAAACGCCTTCAAAACGAAGAAAAGTTGGTCAAGACGTACAACAAGGGAGTAACGGACTCGGGGAACACTGCTTTTTCCGTGAGTAGGAATCAGTCGTTCCAACAGTCCAGCTCAAGTCGCGATATAAACACTCAATCGAAACAGTATTATAATTTTAATCGAGGATGTGGGCATCGTGGAGAAAGAGGACGAGGACGCGGTGGTTTCAATGGACAAAGACAAGAGACCACACCGTATTCAGTTACCTTCTGTGAGTGTCAGAAGCCTGGACACCTCGCGAAGAGCTTCTGGTTCAAGAAAGAGAACCAGCAAGCCAACAAACAAGAGTTTGGGTTGCAATTATCAATTTGCTTCACAGCTAGAAGGTATAAATTCTATCTGGAAATAGGTGAAAAAAAAAATCTGTATAGTAAATCAATCTCATTCTTTTCTAGAGCCTTTGGTTTGCTGACTCAGGTGCAACCCAACACATGAGTGATCAGCGCTCAACTTTCAACAACTTAAAATCCGTTGACCCAAACACCTGGTCTGTGAAAGGGATCGGTGGCACTGAACTGTGGGTATTAGGGATCGAAGACACCAGACTCTCCTCCCACGTAGATGGAAAGGATATAAACGGCAGCCTCTATAGGGCTCTCTACGTACCCAACTTGGGAACGAATCTTTTTTTCATCACGTTAGCCACCAAGTCAGGAGAAGAGGCACATTTCATGAACGAAGACGTCTTTATCACAAAACAAGGAACAATCGAGATTCATGGTCGGAGAGTTGGTGAGTCACTTTACCACCTTAATCTTAGAGCTGTTGAGGTAGGCAACAAGAAAATTAACAATCATTCAAAAGGAAAAGATGACAACAAAATTGCATGTATGCAGGCAACACCCTGTTCTGTCGTTACAAGAAACGAAACTGACTGCATTAAGTTGGAAGAAGCAACTGAGGTAAATTGAACACATTTTTTCTATAAAAAAAAATATACATATATACATATATATATATATTTAACTAAATAATATTCGTTTCTTTATTAGATCAGATGAATGGCTTAGCAGCAGAGTCGATCGCCGTATGGCATCAACGTCTAGCACACCTGAATCCGCAAGCCATCTGGAACATGAAAACAAAACAAACCGTAGTTGGACTTGAGCACCTTAACACCCATGACCTTAACACCCACGACCAACCTACATGCCACTGCGAAGGCTGCACCCTCAGGAAAATTCACCGCGGTCCGTTCAAGATTGGAAGAAAACACGTTACCTCCATCGGAGAACTTTTCCACTCTGACGTGTGTAGGCCCCTGCAGGAAGACACCCCGTCAGGATCGAAATACTACGTCACTTTTATAGACGATTTCAGTGGATGGCGTGTGACAAACAGAATACGTGTGAAGGTCCTCAAACGAAAATCGCAAGTCCCGCAATGCTTTCAAGACTACGTTGGTATGATGAAGACAGAAACTGATTTTGATGTCAAAACGCTTCGCTCTGACAACTGCGGAGAGTACTGCAGCAATGCGTACTCTCTACGTAACTCTCTGCGTAACTCAAGACGCAACATGAGCTCTGGTACGGAAATAAACCAGAGATCTCCTACTTCCGTATTTTGGTTCCACTGCCATTGTACCCATACTAGACGAAACCAGACGTAAATTCAACCAGAAGGCCAAGAAGTGTTTCCTTGTCGGGTACGGTGAAACGTCGAAAACCTATCGCTGTTGGGATCCAACTGCACGTCGAATACTCATCAGTCGTGATGTCTTGTTCGAAGAAAACGACCACATCTTTACTAACAATAGCCCGATCGTAGAACCAAACGTTGATGGTGCTATGGTCATGGAAAAAAATCGTGTTAACGTTCAAACTCAGTCTAGCTCGGAAACGCCAACGGGTGAACGATCTAGTGAAGAAGCTCAACTACAAACGAGTGTTGAAAAACACCCATCGAATACAATGCCCAACAATTGCAAAACTTGCAGGAAGCAGGGGAGGAGCTTGACTTCCAGCAAGTTGACGGTTTTCATGGATGGCCTGAACCGCCAACACTCGCACCGAGAAGATCAGCACGCACGATGGTCATGACTGAAAAATACCGACATTTCAAAGGGCTATTGTCCCTGGGGTCCGAAAAGAAAGTCGAGCCAAGGAACTACAACGAAGCCATCTCATCCGAAGACGCCTCCATCTTGGAAAAAACCATAAAGAAGAATATCATACACTGATCAAGAACAGGACATGGTAACTTACAGAAAGACCGTCAGACCGTATGATAGTAAAGAGCGACTGGGTCTTCAAGATTAATAATGGACACAAAAAAGACTCACCTCAAGGCACGACTAGTGGTGAGAGGGTACACGCAGCAGCAAGGAGTAGACTACGACGAAACATATGCACCAGTGGTAAAACTTTCAAGTCTCCGCATGCTTCTTTGTCTAGTAGCAATAATGGATATAGAAATGCTACAACTGGATGTCAAGACGGCATTCTTGTACGGAGAGCTAAAAGAAGATGTGTTCATGAAACAGCCTGAATGCTTTGTAACTCCTGGTCGGAACATAGATGTTTGCAAACTCATCAAGTCGCTGTACGGACTAAAGCAAGCCCCCCGGTGCTGAAAGGAAAAGTTCAACACTTTTCTCCTGAAGTTTGGACTCATTCGTACCATGTTCGATCCTTGCCTACCCGTACGCGACGGTTTGTATTGACTTCGCCACTAGCAGCGCTAGTGGCGAGGAGCAGACGACGGGAGAGATTAGTCTGGTCTCGCTCGAATCAAGATTCACATGTGCTCTCGCATCTTCCACTTCGCTAAAGCAAAATACACTGTTTAAACTACCGCTGCCTGATTCTAAACATGGCGCAGTTGGTTATCACCTACACCCCTAACTAATCGATCTTTGCCAGAAATTTTTCTGTGCGCCCAGCACCCCCATTTCGCAATCGTCCCGACGAACATTGGACTCACGTGGTGCCGCACATTTTTGCCGCTAGGCGCGCAACACCAAAGTACATTCCCGGTAGCGATCTTTATCATACCCCCCCCCCGCCCCACAGTTTTTACAGTTCTTTTGCCTTCAAGCGTTTCCGAAGAAAAACGTTGTAATTCTTCAGTGTGCCGGGTCGACGCCAAATAAAACCCAAGTGACAATCCTAACGGAAATTACTAGTTCAGTAGCGGTGGTGCTGCTAAAAGTTGCGCTAGATCTTGATTTTGGTTATCCCACACTCTCGCTAGACAGGCACCATCAAGCTTTGAGAGCAACAATATGGCAACAGCATTAGCAGCAGCAGCAGCCGCGGCAGCAGCAGTAGCAGCAGCTGCACCAGTGGGCAACCCTGCCATACAGCAACGAGCTTTCAAACCATATGGATCCCCACCACCGTTCGACCTCGAAGCCGAACGCGACACTTTTCCGATATGGGAAGAAAGGTGGAATATTTTTATCGCCCTCTCCACCATCGACGAAGCTCTAGACGCCCTGCGCCCAGCATACAAGACAAACCATCTGAAGTCTTGTCTATCTACCCCTACACTGCAAGCGGTAATGTCAGCAGGACTCACAGCAGCGCAACTTACAGACCACACAGCTATCATCGACCTTCTCCGCACACGCTGTAATGCCGGGAGGAATCGCCACGTGTGGCGGCATCAATTCGCAGTACTATACCAACTACCGAACCAGACGGCCGACAACTGGCTCTGTAGCCTTCGCGACGTTAGCCGGAAATGCGACTTCGGACAAGATTGTTGCGCAAACTGCGATCCCACACGAATTTTAGGCCAACTGATCGCCGGTGTGGCCGATAATGCGGTTCGGATCAAGATGTTGGAACAAGGAGATGCTCTCACCTTAGATCAAGCACTCACTATCCTAAGGACAGCCGAGGCAACTCAGTCACAGGCAGCCAACATTCAGACAGCCGAAAGCGCGATAAATGCCATCCGGCGATCAGCCTACAAAACTGGAAAAGCAGAAGAAACGATGGGGAAACATCCGCGTTTCGCCCCTGGAACAAAGCCACCGATGGAAAAATACGCGATACCATACCGATACTGCGGGGGTCCACGACGCCATCCAAAAAACCAGTGCCCAACCAGCGGTAAAACATGCGACCATTGCGGTAAATCAGATCACTTTGCAAAAGTATGCGAAGGCACAGCTAGACCTATTGGGGCCATCTACATTCACAACTTGTCAACATCGGGGGTTAGTAAGCTGGTGGAACTATCAATCGCGCCAAGTGGTCAAACAGCACGGGATGGAACAGTCATCATTCATGCTCTTCCAGACACAGGTTCCGCACTTGACGCGATTCCGCACTCCACGTACACTACCCTTTTCAAACACATCTCACTTCAGCCTGGCAAATCAGCAAAAACGGCGATCGGGAACCCCATTCATTGCTTCGGCGTCTTCACAGCAAAAATAAATTGGACAGGTGATGGCGGGACCCCACGTCCAGTAACTACCTCCATTCACGTTTTAGAAAACCTTCAACAAGCAGTGATCAGCTCAGCCACACAGCAGAAACTGGGCATGCTCCTTGACGGATACCCCCACACGCGAGGGAACTCAGTGACATCCCAGGGTGTAGCAGACCCTTCACCAGCTCAACGAGAGACCGATATAGCAGCATTAATGGCCGAATACCGAAAGGTATTCGACGGTGTGTGCCGCGTCATGAAAGGACCACCTTGCCATTTCGTGCTGAAAGAGGGAGCCATCCCAGAGAAAATCAGGGGTTCACGTCACGTATCGGAGCCACTTAAAGAGCCATTTAAAGAAGAGTGGGTAACACAAGTCAAGCAGGGCATCATTCGAAAAGTTCCACCCGAAGCTACCACCCCATGGATCCACGGAGTCGTCGTCCTCCCGAAAAAACAAGGCGGAATACGATAGTGCCCCGATTACCGCCCGCTTAACAAGTGGTTAATCGGAGCCAAGTTCGATAACCCAACCCCGTTCTAGGCCGTACAGTCAATACCTCAAGGGATGCGCTTCTTCACAGTAGTGGATGCACTAAAAGGCTACCACCAATGCGCGTTGGACGAAGATTCGATTGCCCTCACCACCTTTGCAACCCCAGAAGGCCTACATCAGTACACCAGACTTCCAATGGGCATATCACACGCCGGGGATGACTACGGCAGGAGATTCTCTGACATTTTCGGGCATATACCCAATACAGCACGCTGCATGGAAGACCTAATAGTGTATTCAATTACCTACGACGAACAAATCAATCTCCTCCGTCTTTTAATCCAAACAGCAAGTGATAACAACGTCTCCTTCAACAGGAAGAAGATGGTATTCGCCAATCACAGCGTCGTGTTTGCAGGATACGTCGTATCGGAAAACGGATTCTGCCCAAACCCAGAACTCACTCGAGCAATCAGGGTTACTTCATCAAAACGGCGGCTGGTCGGGTCTTTCGCCGAAATAGGCGTTTCCTTCGCCAGCGAGTTGCCGTCATGCCAGAAGGATCCAAACCGATTGCCGCAGATCCTCCCACCGATTCCGCCAGCTGCACCGGAATCAGAGGAAAACCCCGAACCACCAACAACATCATCACGAGGCTTAGAACCGACTCGGCGCAATAGACGACCACCTCCGCTGGAAGCAACGCGCAAGTCCACCAGGAAGCGCAATTCACCCCAGCGGTATCCAGCTTAACAACGAAAACTGCAGTTTATTTGCCGGGGGTTTTTTTTTGGTTTTTTTTTTTTTTATTATTATTCGACTCATTCTTTCCCTTCCGTCCTCCTTTTCCAATCCGGAAATAACCATTTCATGTCGCCAAAAAGCCTCCCATTAAACTTCCATTGGGATGAAAAAAAGGGGCATGTATTGACTGGGCGAGGAGCAGACGACGGGAGAGATTAGTCTGGTCTCACTCGAATCAAGATTCACATGTGCTCTCGCATCTTCCACTTTGCTAAAGTAAAATACATTGTTTAAACTACCGCTGCCTGAGTCTAAACACGGTTAGCTAGATAGAAGCTGGATGCAAGCTTCGTACGGTAGGCTCCCACAGTAGTGTAAGCTTCCACGAGAGAAGCTAGATTTGCTCCGATCCAATGTAAGATTTTTCAGCTAGCATCAGATTTGGGTTATTCAAGCTAAGTTAGCCAGTGCCGCGCGAGCTTGTATCTGTCAACTTGAAAAAATAAATTCCTGGAACTGGATTCGAACCCGAGTCTCCCGCATCGCAATCGCGGCTTCTTCCAATCACCCATTTGCCTTAAACAATGTATTAGAATTTTAAACTTTTCATCAGCAGTAGTCTATCCTATATGTTGCGGATTGTCAAAGTCCACAAGAAGAAAGAGTATCTAAATTTGGAAGGCCCGTCAGACGGCCTATTGTTTTTGACTTATAATGTATGTTGTAATTGTACTTTGTGTAGGCCACCAGGGGCACTGCCAAGCAGAGCCTTCTTGGTGGCCGATAGCGGCAATAGCCGTTGTTAGAATTTTTCCCTGTGTAAAGGCAGACGCCATTTCTTGTGTCAGAAGTCAGTTTTCAATAAACCAGTGGTAGAACCTGCCTAAGTTAAATTTACTAAGGTATTGAATCGCAGGTATTAGAGTTGTTAATTAGATTTAATACTTTTCATGGTCCTTCGAACTTTTCATGGTCCTTCGAACTTTTCATGGTCCTTCGAACTTTTGATGGTCCTTCGAATTTTTTGAGACTGACGATATCGTCCAAGTAATTGGCGTAATTTAAAGTGTAGACTTTGAATGTGAGATTCAACACGTGTTGTAAGGAATCACGTGTTGGGGAAATTTTCAACCCACTATTAATTTATAGTGTAAGTGTTTTGACCTATCTGTTACCTAATTAACAAGTCGTTAAAGGTGTGCGATTTCGCAAAAATACAGTCTTTTGTTTCTTCTTAAACTCGTTTTTGTGTTGCTTTCTCAGACACAATATTTCCTTGGAATATCCCACTATAATTGTTATTTAGACAACTTTTTCAGATCACCAGTAGAACTCCACAACAAAAATGGCTGCCAATAGATTGAATCAAGCAACGTTGGCGGTGACCATAGAAGTTTTGGAGAAAGAACTTCATAAAGACTTGAAGAATTATGAAACCGCAGCTTCTGAAAACAGATTGCAGGAAGCTGAAACTTCGTTTGAGCTGGCCGATGACAGGATGAAACGACTAATCAGAAATTACGAAACAATCATCCCTATGTTGGAACAAGCCCCCGAAGTTCAACAGAAGTACCTGGTGCAGCATGAAGAGTTCGTCGACTGTTTCCACAAAATAACCATCGACTGAAAAGAAAAAGAAACCAGTAGTAACAACAAGTATGGCAAGCCCCATACTTCAAGTAGCAGCTCCAAGTGGAAACAATACACCTCCAAGCACAATTACTCCACCGATGAATGCGATGCAACTGCAAGTACCTTCAACCCCGTGGAACATTGCACATCTGTTACCACGGATAGAAATCACCAAGTTTGATGGAGATCTTAGCAAGTGGGAGGATTGGTGGGCAATTTTTCGCACACTGATCCACGAGAATCCGTCAATGAGACCCATCGAGAAATTCAGCAGACTGAAGTTGCATTTAACGGAGGACGCAGCTGGTGCGATATCGTACTTGGATCTGACAGATAACAATTATATCAAAGCAATAGATATTTTGACTGGGAAATACAACAAGCCGAGATCGGTAAAAGCAGACCATTATATTGCCATTACAGAACTTCCAAGAGTAGAACATCAAGAGGACTTTAAAGGACTACGAAAACTACATGACAAGGCAATGGGCCATGCTTTAAACCTCTGCAGTTTAGACCAACAAACAGCTCAGAATGAAGCAATTATGGAAATCTTGACAAAAAAACTGCCAATTGAACTAAAATCCCAATGGCATGGCAAAACCAGGCAGTTCCACAAGACATTAGCAGATTTCTTTACCTTCATCGACTCAATAGCTGCAGATTGGGAGTATGCTTACTCAACCGAGAAGCAAGAAAAGAAGAAAACAAGACCAGAAGCAAGCGAAAAAACGCAAAAAGTAACATTTGCCACCACACCAACGGCAGCTGAACTAGCAGTCACAGGCACTGCTACAGAATATAAAGACAGGAAACAGAACACTACGGTCAAAAAGATGTTTATTCTGCAACGATAAACATTCCCCGGCTAAATGTGATATCACCCTAGAGAAGAAACTGGAGCTAATCAAGAAAGAAAAAAGGTGTTGGAAGTGCCTGGGACAAAATCATCAGGTGAGAGAGTGTTGGAGTACAAGAAAAGGCTACAAGTGCGGAATGGGTCACCACACGTCTATCTGAAACAAGGCAGTTAAACCGAAATCGGTGACAGCAACTGTGGCAGCGTCTCCAATGTTAAGAGTAGCAGATGGCGCTCCTCTCTCAATCGAAGCACGCCTATTTGGTGGCGTATACGTCCAAACGGCAACAGTGGTAGTGGAGGGCCCAAACAGGTGGCATAAAGCTTTCGCCTATATCGATCAAGGATCGAATGCAACCCTTGTTAGGAGTGAATTGGCACAGACTTTAGGGCTACAAGAAGTCGGGAAAATCAATCTGAAGCTGCAAGCAGTGGGACACATCCATCCAGAAAAGGAAAGAAGCGTAAGAAAGCTACGACTTCGGGGAACAATCCCACAAGCGGAAGATATTGAACTTGAAGCAATAGGGCAACCTGAAATCGGGAAAATTTCTGGGTCAAGTAAGACAGAATTCGTCAGTGAACTTTGGAGACAAGGATACCAACTAGCCGACGACAGAATACTGAGCGGAAAAGCAGGACCCTGCCAAATAGACGTCTTGATCGGAGCGAATCAAGTCTGGAAGGTTCTCGGCTCAAAACAGATCGTGTCGAATACAGGTATTCGAGCGATAGAAAGTAAATTGGGATGGCTACTACTAGGGCAAGATGAGAAGGTGGCGTTATCGTCTACAACGGCTATCAGTTTTCTCTTAAAAGCTAAACTAGGAACACCAAAAGATTTACATGAAGAAACTGATCCGAAAAAAGAAGAAATCGATTTTGCCAGATGGTGGAAACTAGAGAGTTTAGATCCACTGGAAAAGGTGCCACTTTCAGAACAGTGGAAGACCTATGCAGAGTCCATCACTCAAGATGATGATGGACATTATGTAGCACCGCTCCTATGGAACGGGAACAAAAAATACCTCAGCAAGAATGAAGCCATGGCAGAAGGTCAGGCAAAGGCACTGATAAGAAGGTTGGACAGAGACCAGGAGATGAAGACTTCATACGAAGCCGAGTTCAGCAAATTAAAGGAACTTAGGTTCATTTCCAAGGCGGATACGTCATTCGACGGTATCTACATGGTTCTGCCTTATCATCCGGTTGTCAGAAAAGACAAAACCACCAGCAGAGTAAGGCCAGTTTTCAATGGTTCAGCAAAACCGAAAACGGGTTTCAGCGCCAATGATTGCCTAGAAGAAGGACCCAATCTGAACCCAGACATTCTTGACATCATGTTACAGTTTAGGCTCAACCCCATTGCCTGGACAGCTGACATTAGACAAGCGTTTCTAATGGTGAAACTGCTTAAAGAAGACGCGGAAGCGTTAAGGTTTTTTCTAGAGGATGAAAACGTCCCAGGATCACTGCAACTTTATAAATGGAACAGGCTTCCATTTGGACTCACATGCAGACCGGCAGTGCTCAGGACTGTCCTGAAGAAACATTTGGAATCCTATGAAGGTGACTTAGCAGAAATCAGCAAACAAATTCTACGCCACCTATATGTAGATGACTACTTGTCAAATGGCTCTACAGTAGAAGAAGCAATGGCCGTAATCGGAATCGTGCTGAAACTTTTTGCTGACGCAAACATGGACTTAAGAAAATGGGTGACAAACAACCAACAGCTGCGTAGATATCTACAAAAACAAGGCCTAACCAATGACTCAGACAAGTCACACTCATGTCTTAATTTAGACCCACAAAAAGTGCTTGGAGTTAGATGGAATACTAGCACGGATTGCTTTTATTTCAAGGCAGACGTTATCGTAGACGCAGCAGCAAAAGTTCAAGTGTTAACTAAACGAACTTTTGCAAAAATTTCAACAAAATTGTTCGATCCACTTGGATTAATTGGACCCGTAACGCTCCAATTTAAGCTTCTTTTTCAAGAATTGTGGAAATTCAAGATTGGATGAGACGAGAAGGTGCCCGAAGAAACGGAAAGCCGATTCAGAACAATTGTTGAAGACTTAAAATACATTGACAAGATACAAGTGCCAAGGATGATTTCTATGGCACCTAGCAAACACGCGCAAGAACTGCATGTTTTTTGTGACGCTTCAACCAAAGCGTATGGAGCTGTCGCTTACGTGAAATCAAGACATCCAGATTTCATTCGGCTAATTTGCTGCAAAACCAGAGCAGCACCACTCCCGAAGAACGAGGTATCTCTACCACGGTTAGAGTTACTTAGTGCCGAACTCGGCAGTGTTCTAGCTGAAAGAATCGTCAATGCAGTGGACAAAGTAAATTGGGAAGTGCATTTATGGACTGAATCAATCGCAACCCTTGGATGGATTCGCGGAGAAGCAAACCGTTGGAAGATGTTCGTCAGAAACAGAGTTGAAGCCATCCAGAAGAGGTTTGGGCCAGATCACTGGAAACATTGTCCGGGAAAGGACAACCCAGCAGACCACGCATCAAGAAGCTTGACAGCAAAGAAGTTAGTTGCGGCTTCTTCCTGGTGGGGAGGTCCCTCCTGGCTGAAACCGGAAAAGACGGAATGGCCGCAACAAGATATGCCGACATCAGAAGTAATGCAATTGATGGAGATCGAAGCAAAATTGAAGCAGAAACTGCAAATCCTTGCAGCTAATAGTACTTCGGATTGGTTTGACGTACTCGTATCAAGAGCGAGCAGTTATTTGAGAGTTTTACGTACAATCGCCTGGATGTTTAGGATTTTTAGGAAGGAGTCGCCCGGCAAAGCAACTGAAATGATCAGGGGAGTGGAAGTTTCCTGTCTCTCTGTTCACGAAATCGCCGTCACCGAGAACTTCATCTTAAAACTCATTCAAAAAAGGACATTTACAGAAATCTACGAGTCCTTACAAAAGGGAAAACCACATGGTAAACTGCTTCACGGTATTGATACACTCAGGCCTATTTGGGATTTAAAGGAGCAACTCATCCGAGTGACTGGAAGAATAGGCCCAGCCCTAAAAGAACTGCTCATCGATCCACCCATCCTTCTTCCATCAAACGAGAGGATTGTCGACATGATGATTTACTATCATCATGTTAAACGGAAGCATGCTGGTGTCCAAAACACTCTGACGTTCTTACGAAATCGTTTTTGGATCATTTGTGCACGCCAACGGATTAAAAATGTCATAAAAAAGTGTGTAAAGTGCCAACGAGTTCAATCGCGTCCCTTTAATGAAGAAACTGCTGCAATGCCATTGGATCGAACCAAGAAAGCGCAGCCATTTGAAGTGATCGGGATCGACTACTTCGGCCCAATGTATGTGCTAGAAGAAGTGATTCTTATTGAAAAGGACAGTGATGGGAACGATATCGAGAAAACTCGTGTTGGTGAAAAAAAAGTGTATGCGTGTTTGTTTACTTGTGCAGTCACAAGGGCTGTGCATTTGGAGCTTGTGACTGATCTGACAACACAAACCTTTATGTACGCGTTAAGAAGAATGATGTCACGCCAAGAAGATTGTAAAATTATCTACAGTGACAACGCGTCAACGTTTACTTGTGCCGCAAAACTAGTGACGGAAGATCCTACCCTAGCCAACTGGCTCTCAAGTAAGGGTATAGAATGGAAGTTTTCTCCTAGCCTAGCTCCATGGTGGGGTGGGATTTGGGAGAGGATGGTCCGCTCCGTTAAAGAACCGCTAAGAAAGGTGCTGGGGAAAATGAAGGTTAGTTTCGACCAACTTCACACCATTCTGGTGGAAATTGAAGCTATCGTGAATTCACGGCCCCTAACTTATGTTTCTGGCGACGCACATTCCTACGAAGTTTTGTCTCCACAAAAGTTGCTGACCGGAAGACAACCTGGAACTACATCAGAGTCACCCGACTCAACGAAGATGAGCCGTGATGACCTCATCGAGCTGGACAAGCAGAGGAGCGAACACGCCTTGACATGGTGGAGGCTGTGGCAAGAGTCATACCTGTCTGATCTTAAGCGATTTCACTGTCGCAAGGGAAAGGGCACCAGAATTCCGCGTGTTGGCGAAATCGTCCGTCTGAAAGAACCTAACATCAAACGTGTTTCGTGGCCGACGGCTATTGTTACAGGAGTGATACCTGGAACCGACGCCAAGGTGCGAGCAGTTGTTTTACGACTACGTTCGGGTAAGGAAACCACCAGGAGCATCCAGACTGTCTATCCATTAGAAGTTCAAGCCGATATCGACACGCCCGTCGATGATACCGAAATCGGCACCGTGGAGAAGACTACGAGAAAGAAGAATCCGCTCCGTAAGAAGAATTTGGAATCGCGCGAGGACGCTGACGATTCCGGCGGGGATGATGTTGCGGATTGTCAAAGTCCACAAGAAGAAAGAGTATCTTAATTTGGAAGGCCCGTCAGACGGCCTATTGTTTTTGACTTATAATGTATGTTGTAATTGTACTTTGTGTAGGCCGCCAGGGGCGCTGCCAAGCAGAGCCTTCTTGGTGGCCGATAGCGGCAATAGCCGTTGTTAGAATTTTTCCCTGTGTAAAGGCAGACGCCATTTCTTGTGTCAGAAGTCAGTTTTCAATAAACCAGTGGTAGAACCTGCCTAAGTTAAATTTACAAAGGTATTGAATCGCAGGTATTAGAGTTGTTAATTAGATTTAATACTTTTCACTATACAACACTGATCTCATCTTCACAATAAAACATTCCGCATAAATATCTTACTTTTTACTTTTTATTGTTATAACTTAAAAGCTATAATTAATGGGAATATCAAAGAGCTATCTTCTGTTATTTTTAAAAATTGCAAAAACTTGTTTTATTTAAATAGATTTTTTTTTTTTCTTATTACGGATCGTTAAGACAAGTAATATTTTAACAGATGTTTGATTTCCTAAAAAACTAGTTTAATAAATATAAACTAACTTTTCATAATAAATAATTCTAACTAAAATTCGCGGATTATTTAATAATATTATTATACTATAACTAGCAGCCCACAAAATCCAAGCTAACCCTTTCATGCGCCAAGCTTGACACCTAGCTGTAAGCTATATTATAGCGCGGGGAAAGCTTGAATAAAGTAAGAGTTTTGTTAGCTAACCAAACTCAAGTTACCCTGTAAACGATAAACTTGACAACTGCAAGCAAGTGCGGGTGCAGCTTGATGAGGCAAAAGCTTTGTTAGGTTTCCTAAATCAAGCATACCGTTACATACGGCAAACTTGATATCGGTAGGCTAGCGCGGGGGAAGCTTTGGTGAAGCTAACAGTTTGGATACGCTAAAACCCCAAGTTTGACGTTTCGTACGGGTATACTACCATCGAAGAGAGGGGGAAATCACGTTTGTCAACATCTATGTCGACGACGGCACTGGCAAGCAACCAACAAGAAACTCTAGAGTATATTATTCACTTTTTGAAAAAAAGAGTTCGATATGAGAGTGATGCCGGTAGACCGGTACCTCGGAATCAACATCTCACGTGACCACCAAAAGAAACAAATCTTCATCGACCAGACAGAATACGTTGAAGAGCTGCTCCGAACATTCATCATGGCCAACTGTCATCGGAAGCAGACTCCAGTAGAGCCTGGCACGCATCTAACAAAAGCAACAGGTCCACAGAGTCAAGAAGAAGAAGACATGGCCTGCACGCCTTACCGTGAGGCAGTTGGCTCGCTAATGTTTCTCAACGTGATGACACGCCCAGAGAAAGCCTATGCAGTAGGACAGGTAGCTCAGCATTGCCAGAATGCAGGAAGACTACATTGGAAAGCAGAGCAGCGAATCCTAAGGTACTTGGCTGGGACACGACAACATGGACTACTGTACGGGCCATTGAACCGTCTCAAAGCCTTCTCCGACGCTGACTACGCCGGTAGCAGCTACGGTGTCCTTCACTCCTCTTTCTTTACAAGGATGGTAAAGCACGGGCGTGCTGCTCACTCTTTCGTCTGTCACAGAGTATGTGTTCAGAAAAGGGACGAATACAAGTAAAATAGAAATCAAAGTGTGAGTACCAGTGTCAAATTCCTTCTACATCAGTGGATCCTGGTAAAGTGAAAACCGCTAACTTTAACATCCTCGACGATTCTGCGACTGTTTGTGATATCATCAAAACATCGGAGACACGACCCTGTAGTGGTCTCCTGCGTGCGTTTTACCAAATGGTAGGCGCCGATACTGGTGACGTCCGAATGGTGTTGAGAATGTTGTGAGGGCTGCCGATTCTTCGGCCAGTTGCACTTGGTCGTAACCTTTCAGGGCGTCAATCACCGTGAAGAATTTCATGCCTGGTTGAATCGTTGGCCAGATAATACTGTGGTTTAGGTTCTGGAAATCCACACAGAGTCGGTCGCCGCCATCTTTCTCAGTCGTCAACACGATGGGATGTACCCCGGCTGTAACCTCTGTTACTTTACGGATTATCTCCTGCTGCTCGATGAGGTCAATCTACTGTTTCAAATGTGAAAAGATTGGAAATGACGGGTCGAGATCCACGCTGGAATTGCGGCCTACCTAAGCTCAAAATGGCATGCCAGACACACCGTGGGTCAACAGATAATGTCAAAGATCCTGGGAAATTCAGCTATCAGGTTTCTGAGATCTTCTTTTTTCCTCTCTTCTGTTGGGTTACCACTGACTGTAGCCATGAGATGTTGAACAACGTGGAGGCCACATCGTTCTGTGGCTCATTCTAATCGAGAATGTGGATACTTTCTTGGGGATAACCAGCTGGTAGCATTCCCAATGCTTTATGAGTCGCTTTTGAAAGAACTGGCTGCTTGAGATCCTATAATACGGGGAAATTTTGTTTTATTGATTGATAGATTGACATTACCCTTTAACCAACAGATCTTTGCTTCGAATGTTCGGAGGAAGATGATTGGGCCGCCTGTAGCTGTAATAGCATTGCTGCCCCGGGGTGAAAAATGCGTGTCTGAAAAACCACAGCATAGATCGGTTGGAATTGCGTCTATCTACACACCAGTGTCTGGTAGAAGACAGACGATTGTTGCTTTCTTGCTCCTACTGGGTTGGATGCCTGCTTTGATGAAATCTGTTTCTTCGCTGCTAGCAACACGCGCTAGAGGGCTGGATTCAAGTATGATGCGTCCACGTCCAGTTTTCGGTTTCTTAGTACTGTTTTTTGAGTTGCAAACTACTTCCTTTGAGAAGCAAAATGCCCATGCTTTGAGCATCTAATGCGCCCTTTTTCCTTGGGTTGACATTCTTGACGTAGGTGGCGAGTTTAGAGCCACAATTTCGGCAACCTGCTAATTTATTATCGCCTTTTGACTGCATTTTGGTCAGTCTAGCTTTTCCACACTGGTGATATTTTGGTTTCTTGCTAGGCTGCCTCTGCGCCTTGCCTTTTTTTGTACGTGGGGCCAGCAACTCCTTAAATTGCTGTGCCATCTCCAGTTTTTTTATTTTTCACCGCTTTTTGAAGCGGCTTTTGCTAAACGTAGGATGTCTTCTGCTTGGTCAGGTGTAAGGGTTGCGACTTGTTCGAGGACCTTGCGAAGGATTTCATTGTAGTAGAGTCCATAAACTACTTGACCTAAGATTCGGGTTAATTGACAATTTGCACAGCAGTCAGTGGCGAATTCACATTTGCGGGCAAGATCATCAAGATCACATAACAATTTGTCGTCTGTCTCGTTCAGCCGTTGTTTGCCCACGACGAATTGTTAACGCCAGACGTGTGGATTCCGTCCTGCATTGCAGCGTTCACTTATCTTCTGGATTATGACTTGATCTTTCAACTCTGCATCGGTTAACCTTTTGGACATAACAAGTTGAAGAGTATTTTAAGAAAGGAATAAAAATGAAATGTTAGCTTTGTAGGCTGGACGTTCACCTGCATGGAGTGCAATGTCGATGGTGAAGAGTGCGAGAAAATTGTTTCACTGTTGATACTGTTGCCCAGAGCTCGAAGGAGTCTTTGTAATCATCGAGGTCAAATGTTGGAGACAATCCATATGGTTTGAACGCTTTCAGTGGTATGACTGGAACGAGAGCTATTATTAAATTTTAAAAAGTCGTTGATGAAATTAAATGCGACGGTTTTATGGCTCTGTAATTTGATTTCTCAAGAGCCCCTAGAAATGCACGCCTCTGCACAGAAATCGATACCGTAATGAATATACGAAACAATAGTGACAAAAAAAATAATGGCAAGACAAAAAAAAAACAAAACATGCCTGACTTAGTAACGTGAGCCATATGGCTATTTACCCTTAGAAACCAACACTATGAATGGTTAAAATTTACAATACTTAATACTGTTGTGTAGCTTCAGAATACCAGCTGTACCATGTGATGACGTCAAGTGAATAAGGAGTAAAGACGTCGTTTATAAAGGTAATGTGTATTTAAAAGGTAACGGTGAAGTATTGTAGACACGTGACGTTACGATCCATATGACTCTGGGACCAGACTGAGTGCCAGGGAGGATGGTAGGCTGTCAAGTAGCCGGTGAGCAATGGCGTATTGAAATGTTTTGTAATGTCATTACAATATCTGTACGTTTATTTGAGTTGGCGAAATGCATCGTAATTAGCATGAATTTTACAACTCATCGGCGTCCTATGGCAATATGTCGAATATTCGTAAAAAAAATTATAATCTTTTTAAGAGTGTCTGTGTAATTGAAAGCAGTCAAATGTTAGGATTTCAATGAAAAACAGTATCTTGCCTGATATTTTTAGTGTCAACGTCCGTGTAAAATCGACGAGAAAAAGGTTCAAGTAGAAGGTAAAATTTTACTTATGTGCAGTGGCAATGTCATAACCAATGACGGTCTCCTGAGTTGTGATTAGTACTAGTTGAAAGCTTTAACCAATACCCAGCTACGATGAAATGAAACATTTTTTGTTGTCGGCAATTGTTGACAGCTCCAGCAGAAGCCGATTCTCTTAAAGAACGTAAACATTGTGTTCGATTAGTGTTTGGCGTTGCCTACTTGATCAACATTGATAAAGCGATTGGTTACTCAATCCCACATATATAAATGGTTGGAAAACCTGAATTTCTGCCTAAAACATCGTGTTTGTTCAACTAATCGAATGGGTTCCAAAAAGAGCTAATGGACTAGCAGAATAAATCCATTTCGTCTCCTTACCCAATTCAGCTTACTCATCCGTCTGCCTTAGACTTCTTCAAATCAAACGAGATAACAATTTTTACATGAGGTTTTCACAGCATTGTGTTTTTTGTGACTGTTTAGAATCTAACAGAAAATAGTCGTCGCATTCCGGTTGAATATATTTGTTTATTGCTTTGACTTTACCAAAGTGTTTTGAAGTTGAAGAAGTTGAAGATGAAGAAATGCCAACGGTTTTCATCTGTTATTCACTCCGGTTTTCATTAATACCCGGATAAATCTGTTACCTTTTACTAAAGATTTCCGTGGTTAGGAGCACTGATAAGTCTATACGGGGATCGGCGAACGACATTGTAAAATAACTATATACCACCAATAGGTGCGCTGCTTTTAGAGGAGACTGTTTAGCCTTAGTGGTTAAGAGGGTTCGAAGCATTAAAGAGAACTGAACCGTCAATCTCTCTATGCACGTGAAGATTCTGAATAGTAAGGTAGTATCTTTATCGTGGTGTTAATTTATTGTTTTATGTTTCCTCCGTTTTGCCTCTGACTAGAGTTTCACTAAATCGTTAGTGAGAAATTGCTGACGAGATTGTTATATAGAATTGATGACTAGATTCTTGTGTCATAACACTGTGTGTCTCAGTCTCATCCCTCGTTTGATGACTAAAAGGTATTTTCTACATTTTTTTCACGTTGCGTGTACATAGTTGGATAACATTATTGTTTTATAGTAATTGACTAGACGGCAGTAATATATTACTACTATGTGGTGAGTCTATCAGGGTTGCCTCTTGCACCCTTCTGATGAATTTGTACTCCTACTGTGTATGAATTGATGATTTACTGATGCATCTAAGACTGGTGAGCCTAGCTCAACCCAGGTGAGACTTATAATAATATACGTTGTTTTATGGTTTTACATGTAAGCTTTTCTCCCTCAGGATTGATTAAATAGATAGTCAATACCATTGTTCGACCTGACTTTTGAGTGAAATACAGTCCACTCTTTGTTCGAATATACAATACGACTTATTCTTCGTAAGCCCAGTTTCTAGACTGGTCACCCCAAATATAAATAAATAATTTCTTGTTACAAAGTCTGGAGGTAATGAAAGTAGAAAATTTCACATATAATTCATCCATGTCATGTTTTCAAGAAAACACTGTGATTTGATCTACAGAAGTAAGCACACTTTAGATGCAGTTAAACATACAAGTATTCTGATCCTTCCATTTAATGCTTTTCTATATGCTTAAAATTACAACACTCTTTCATACGCAGAAGAAAATAAAAACTTCAGTTGCAATTCAACAATTAGGTATTCAGATTATTACTCAGCATTGGCTTTGGGAGCTTAACGCAGCAGAATGATGTTTAGAAGCATGCCAATTACTTGAGTTTTCCTCTTTACCCAAGTCATGGTCATTTGAAAGGATGTTCTCCCTACTCACTACAATTATCCCATAAGAGGGCAATGAAAATAAAAGAGAAGAATATTCATTCGTTAGGTATAAAAAACAAATAAACTCAAGAAATGGCAGCATCTGGTAAGTGGCGTAGAAGTGAAATTCCAGATTTATCATTTGCATTTCCATGACCATCACATCAAGAAAGGAAGAACCGCACTTGATTGTTTTCTAACCTTTACAATGTTGGTCGTTTACGAACGATACCTCTCCAAAACTATTATTGGGTAAAGCTATTTTATTACAATATAATATAAATATGTTTTTAAATTATCTTTTTAATTTGGTTTTAGGGAAAAAAAAGGAGTCATCTATACATCCACCAACACCACTAAAAGATCTTTTCACTACAAAAGCAGGTAAAGTGCTTTGAAACGGACATATTGTCACTGGTGAAAAAGGGGAAGTGTTTATCTCTTCACAGAGATGATTCACCCGCTCATTGAACAACGCTGCGATCTTGCGAATGAATCATCGCAAATAATCAGCGCTAGAAGGAGATACGGAGACATGTGCTCCGGAAGGGGCGTAATTAGCATAACAGTATAAATACGAGTGTAAAATTCAGTCAAAGACGGGTTACCTGGTTTCTCTAGAGTTCTTCAGACGCTTCTCTAACTTTTGGTAATGGTTATCCCCTTTTTGTTAAGGTAAAACCATTGTTTAGATTTGAGTCATCACTTGTTGTATTCATATGTGCTCGTTTAAATACAACCTATGTGACAATATTCTTCTTTGTCTATTCAACAAATGAGTTGAAATAGGTGACCGTTATTCATGATGAGATACTCAAATACATTTTTAACATATCTTATTCAATAGTTTAGTTATATATACAGTCATGGTTACTAGGGTGTTTCTGTCACTTACACTGCTGCCTTCACGGGCAGTATTGTAGGTGGCAAGGGCCTTCTTAATTTTGTTTACGTGGGAAGTGGCTCTTGCCCTTTTAGTTCAGTATATTTTAAGTATCAAAGTAATCAAGTACCCCCAGTTTTCTCTACTTAGTCCCCTCGCCGTTGGTCAAATTGTCTTTCCCCAAATAAAGAAATAAAGCTGTTCAAGTTCCATCCGTCATTTTCTTTTCATCATCACTCCATCAATATCTCATGTCTGTTACAACGTCCATTTGAACGTGACGGTCGAACAGTTTCATATCCGCAAGATTTTTGAATTTCACTACTACAGTTGGGATTGGGATTTATTTAAGTCCACCGTTTTTTGTTTTTTGTTTTTTTTAAATGAAATTTAGAACCCCCACCACCACTTCTTTTTGTATTAAATTGCCAAAATTTCCGTACACATCGGGCGCATTCGGTGTGACGGGTTACATATTTTTTTATAAAAGTTAGGCAGATTGTAAAAACCCGCTTCATCTACAACTGTGCAAAAAATGGCTGCAATCGAACAAAATTGAGAATTCCCACCGACTCATACCCGTTTTGGGTGGAGCACAAAATAGGCCTAAGTAAAATACCTATAGTAGTTACAATCCCCACCCAAACATGTCTACACTTTACAGTTTTTTGCCTCTTTCAAAACGGTGTCTTACGGCGCTACGTGTAGCCGGGTTTTTTAAAATTTATGGTCGAACCATAAGAGTTAGGAGAAAAAATAAAGTATCAGCCAACTCACGGATGAGTTGGCTTTTATGCAAAATATATCGCATATTTTTAGGTTTATTTTCCTGAACGGTATAAGCTGGTTCAAGTGTAGATTCATTTTCAGGTTTTTCCGTTTCGTGCCACCGGCGCCTTTAGTAGAGTATTTCCCAAAACTAACCCCTTTTTATTTTGTTTATAGCTTTTTAAAACCTCTATAGCTAACAATTTTTTAAAGATCTACACTAACCCATTATTTTTTTGTTATAAAACTGCCAAATTCTTTTTTGTACATCAAGTTAAAAGAAAACATGGTAGGTGTGCTTTAGTTTCCGTTTCTACCCATCGAAGGCCTTGGTTTTTAACCCCCCTCTTCTGATAAGCACAGCTTTATGACTGGTCGATGGTCTTCCGTGTTGAATGGCTACCTTTGGCGAGCGTACTCTACCATCAGGGCATGGAAAAACTTTATTAATCTTTCCAATTAGCCAGAGTCCTTCTGGCGACTTTGAGTAAATGACAATGATGATATATCTGGCCTTGATATTTCATCTATGTTCGATCCACTTCCTTCTTTCTATTAGCCGAGGTAAGTACTCTTCCAACCATAGATGTCAAAATTGCTTCGCCAGGATAAGTGCAGCTGGTGGGGAGGTTCGTTCGGTGGAGATTCAGGGTTGGCTGAGCTAGCAGGATAGCGATCCCAACCAGCCGGTTCGGATCGGGTATTTTATTTTCCGTATCCGATTCGTTGTCAAACCATCCTACCGGAACTGGAATCCGAGAAAACGCAGTTTGGCGGATCGAATTTTTCTGTGCTAAAAACAGTCCAATTTTTAATGAAATGCATTTCAGACGGATATAAAACCCCCTTCATGTAACTTCCAAGCCAAATAGACATCTCAATTGACTCAGTGCTTAGTTTGTTTTACGCATCGGATATGAGATCCTTCCCGCCAATAAATGAACGCTCACTGGTTGCACTATATGCAGAAATAGTGAGAAAATCATACGCCATGTTTGATAACTTCTGCCATCTTTTTGCGTGGACAAAATATCGCAATCTCGATTTTCGGTTTCCAAAGGTAACTAGTCTTCAAATTGACATGTAACACGACGTTTTTTGTAAATAGCTAACTTTAGAGAGTCATCTGGCCTTCTGTTTGCGGAAAAGGTCATAGTTATTCTCGGCTGATAATCTGAATTCGGTCATCAGTGAGGTCAATGCTACTTGATGGTGTATCTTTTGATAATACTTCATACTCTAACCAGACAGATTGTGTCCTTTTAACAAATTAAATAAAAACGTTTAACTTATTTGAACAACGATAAGCAGACAAGTAGCAATATTGCTAATGCTGGTTTAACCCTTATGGTTGTGAGATTTTTCTCAGTTCAAACGTAAGAGCTGGCTAACTCACCTCCACAACTCCAGCCATGATTAAGGAAATATTGCATTTACATCTAAGATCTGCGTAGGTCGCATCCAGGACAATTGGATGCGTCTTGCCGTAGTAATTTGCCAATTTACGCAATCCAGCAATGGCTCCCTTCACAAGCAACGGATGCTTACTATAATCTTGCAAAGCTTCTTCCAGGAGATTCAATAAACGGTTGTACAACGGTACAACAAGAGAAAGGGTGGGATATTTGCTTCCCTAACCGATGTTCGTAACAATTGCGAACTCTTGCAAAAATGTGAACACCTGTCGGAGAGCAACTCATTCATCCTCTTTCAACTGATTGGCACGTTGGTCTTGTTCTTTCGTAACTTCATCAATTGCATGGCGAAGCTTTAATCCAAGCAATAAATCCCTTAATGTCCAACGTACTTTGATTTGTATTAGCTATCTTGATGGGATGTTTATTTTTCACGTGTTTGGACCAGTGCCATTAACAACAAAGGTACTTGTACAGTAATTGCATTTGCTTTGCTTGCCTTCAATCTCAGATAAATGCATCCAAGTCCACGATTTTTCCCCCCTAATCTTGATGAAGATGGGCAATTAGATTCTTCTTTTGACAGACCCAGAGGTGATACTTTTGCTATGCGTAATGTTACGTTTCATCCTTAATTGATTCTTCGTAGCTCAATTTGATAACAATTTACCTTCAGGAAAGCAGTTTTCACTTTTTGATTGTAATTCTTGGCATTCTTGATTATTATCTGCCAATTCTTTACTGATCATACAAGTAGAACTAGTGTTAGAAACGTTGGACAATGCCGAAATGGCTCTTTTTTGCCCCACGGAATTATTTATGACCCCTTTGAAATTCTTGCTTGTAAATTCAAACTTCAAACAATAAAAGTTAAAATAATTGCTGTAGTTTTATTATCAAAGTTCAAGTTATAGGATAGAAAATTCCATGTAGCAGGACGTGTTGTCTGTATTTGCTGCATTCCTTCGGGCAGGCCTTATTTGGTTTGATGTCAATGCTTCTATGGTCCCCTTTAGGGGTCTTCCATGGTCCTCTTTAGGGGGGCAGAGAAGCATTTCATGGTTTCCCTTTAGGGGGCTTCTATGATCCCTTTTAGGGGGCCATAGAAGCATTTCTATCGGTTTCATTGTGACTTTTAATTTGCATTCTTGAGTTCACTATGTACGTTTCATCGAGTCCGTCGTAGAAGTCGACGAGGGTTGGTAGCTTTGGTTAAAGACTCTAACTTTTTTCCCTCGGCTTTTTCAGAGAGTGAGCGGTAGTTTCGATGATATCTGTTGAATCACCGAATAGCATTCTAGTTGCGATGGGTAGCCTTCGTATTTTAACGTGGTTATGACTCCCCGCACCTTGGCACTAAACTTTCTCAGCGACTTGTGATCATCTCTCTTGAATAAAGTAAGCGAGAGTAGTTTATCGCTACATGCTCGTGCAACCACTTGTGGGTTGCCGCATTTGCGGTTGAGCTCTTTCAACGCGTGTTGATATAGCCCTGAATAAAGGAGGGCTTCACCGACTCGGTCATGAACTTCTTGTGTGAGATGAGTCCTCCGATGGTAAAGACGTTCTACGTCACAGTTGCAAGCATTATGTATGTTTATTTTGAAGCTTGCTACAAAGGATGGACACTTCTGGGATTTCCGTAGAAATTCTGAATAAACATCTACGGCGTTCTAGGGGGTGCCATTTTCTCCATGAAGTTGCCTTATTGTGAATTAAGGGCGGGAAGCCAGGAGTCTGGTGTCTCCAAGAAATGTTGGTTGACGTTGTTCAGTTGGGTTTCGTTAGTTGGCTCTAAGTTTTGAGCCGTTGGGTTGGGGTAAAAGGCTGAAGCTGTCTGGAGTTAAGTCGGTGCTAATTTGATTTGTAATGAGGCTGATGTGACGCGCAATAGAGAGGTCAGTTTGAATGATGTCTAGTTTAGCCGACCCGGTGTTCATGGCATGGTGGGTGGCGGGGGATGCCCGGATAATTCACAGAAAGAATCTTGATGGTTTCGGGGGCTTCGGAAGCCTGACATGTTGATTGCAAGGGTGCCGTGGCCGGGTGCCGAGAGGATGTAGTCTATATAGTTGTGGTCGTTGAGACCGAATTGAAGGATATTGTTAGTCGATTGTTGAATTGGGAAATATTCTGTGGTCTGGTCGACTACATAGAAAAACAAATTTGACGCTAAAGAGGAATAACTGGAATTCTTTGAGATTATTTCCATTGCGGTCTTGTCAATCTGCCTACCTGCAGTATATAAATTTTTTTATTTTGTTGTCTGTTAGAATATCGTGGGATGTGATAGCTAGGTTTCCATTGGTAAGGACATCTTCATTCGGCTTATCATTGCTCTCAATTTCTACTAGGTCAATTTTGGATATTACGTTTAAGCTACTTAATTCGCTTTGTCCTTCTGTTAAGTGTTCCACTTTGGGAAAATTAACGTTGCTACTTATTGGTAACTTAATTAGTTTGGTCGATTTCCTAGACGTGAAAAAATGGCATTTCTTTTTATAAACAACGTTTTGGATATTTTAGATAGGTTTGATTGCGTGTCACATAAAAGAGTCTTAGGTTTGTCCACTTTGGTCAAGGGTACATTATTCAAGGTACAATGGGTTTGCCTTTTCTGTTGGCTGTTGAAAAAAAATACATCTTGTCTTAGACTTAACACTAGTACACAGCGACACTGTAAGTCAGTTCTAAAACCATTGCCACCAGATTTAAAGAAGGACACAACGTTGTCATGTTGTCTCCGATATGGAAAAGTTAAATTGAATACTGCGTTTTTTCTCATAATATCCCGTCTACCATTGAGCGTAGAACGGACACATACGCTATTAAACAAACGCCGTGTATTCTAAATCATTGCATCATCATCATCATTGCAGCAGAAGTTCTTGGAATCATTAAGTAAGGCCCAACAGATTAAAAAGGAAAGAAAAACAAAGCTTAAGGGAAACACATTGATATTTACGTAAACCATAAACGTAATAAGAAGGAATTGGGATGGTTGCTTAAAGAATACTTATAGGGTACTGATTTGGCAGATTGGAAGAGTTGTGGTAGTCGGCTCGATGGAAGAGCTGACACAGGCCTAAGTTGACACCCTGAACTGACCGAACTAAACTAACTCTCCTCTGGGAGTTGGCGTTGGCTTTTTATATATTAGTCAATTTCCGCGGAATATATACGAAACAATGTTAGGGTATTGGTGGGCAAATATCGAACGGTATCGAGTGATTTTAACCGCCACGCAGAGGTATCCCACTCAGCATACTGACGTCTTTTAAAGGATATTTATTCATCCTAACGGCACTACTAGGATTTCTTTATTCTGTCCTGAAATACTACAATGACGACTTAAAGAAGATTTTAGCAGGTGTTGATGGCCGGCAAAAACTGTTCTAATACACGTATTTTTATGGTCACCAAAGCTCTCATTTTGGCGTTCACTGGGACGACTTTTTGCTCTATAAAAAAATGCAAAATGTAGTTTTCTACCATCGGATTCGAACACGTGTCTCCCGCATGCCAGTCGAGTAGTCTACCATATACGCAACATTCACTAATGTCTAGATAATTTTAGACTGAAACATATTACAGTGAAATAGTTTTGGCTTCAATCATTAAGAAATGAATTTTTGAATAAAATTAAGCATTTAATATATCTACATCTTGCGCTCTTTGACCAAAATACCAGAAGAGAGACATAACTATTATTATTTTCTATCAGTGGACTCTCGCATCATAGACTGAGCTTCTTCTTTTTAACCAATCACTTTGTATTGAAAAAGAAATTCTGGACTATTATTTCATGGGGTGTTTGTAATTCTTCCAAAATTGATCCCCAACGCTACACTGTTAATTGTGGAAACGTGGCTTTTAAAGAAATGGATCAATATAAGACGTCTTCAGAGTGACGTGATTTATTTTTTAAAAGGACCGTGGCTTAAGCGCGTCCTTATAACGTCCTTTGGCGGTCCAGTACTGAACGTCCTAGTTAGACAGATTTAGCATGAGTTCCTGCATTAACGTGTTATGTGGGATAGGACATTTGGGTGGTGTCGAACGAATTTGGACCACCACTAAAAATCGGCCGTTCAGGTTTGTGCCATTTCGGGCAATTCCCGACAAACCTAAATAAATCTATTTTTAGCGACGATAGGTTAGCGCCATATTGACCGGCTTTTGATGAACTGTAAAAGTTTCTATTTATAGGGGGCGTGTCGAGGCTTGTTCCCTCCACTTGCTATTTATTTTAAAAAGTCTAAAAACTAGGTCAGCTAATGAAGGCATTAAGTTAAAGGAAGTTTCAGAAATGGGTTTCTGATCTATTTGAACAAATCAGGGCAAGAAGAGGCTTCTCATAGCGTTTCGTTACACTGCTATCTCTTTCTTCCATATGTTTGAGGATTCAGGTGATAATTTTTTTTAGACGGGTCTTCTCAGTAGTTTGCACACGCTTTATGGTTTCTGTGCTCTCCCTATCAAGATTATCGTCTGTATCTATTTCGGCTATTACTGACTATAAACTTCATTGTCTTAAGAAAGGAAAGTATTGACAAGATGTGACAGATGACGCACAGGTGATATGGCAAGGTGATAGATTATAAGTAGGCGTTCTCGGCCGATCGTGTGGTCTTCTAGGTACACGAATATTATGGATTTTTAAAAAATGATTTCCTTTTCCAAGTTGCGGCGGTAAGCAGCACTGTGCGGCTGACCTAGGGCGAGGCAGTTTACTGGAACTTCGGCGTCTTTGTCACGGTATAGTGGTGGCCTCGGCAGACCTCTAGCACTGAAGAGTGATTTGTCCACCCACTTGATGGTAATGAAATTCTTGGGGAAACGACGAGCGCGGTGGAGAATGGTACTTAACGATTTTGGTGTTCCCACATTTTCGTGCTAACGCCGACGCTTTCCGTAGTATCCGAATGGCTGCTTCGTTGTTGCTGTTGAGTGCTTTGCTTTTAAATGGTTGATTTCATCTAGCCTTACAGACAATGGTTGATTCTTCCTCTTCCTCGTCGCTAGACGGAGCTTCGGGTCGGTCTTTACTTAGCCAGGTCTGCAGTGGAAGGGAAGAAAGGGGGTTGAATTGTCTTAGGGGGATACGTTGGCTCGGGCTAGTGGTTGGATGAATGCTAGTGCAGGTAAGGGTAAAGGGAGGGAGTAACGTTGGCTGTGCCGATAAACAACTGAACACAACAGTTCGGGGAGGGGGAATGCGACAAGGTTCGAACCAGTGTGCGGCTGAACTTTAGTGCAGGATTGGGTAGAGAGGAGACTTAGAATTGGCTCTTGCCGGTAACCGACTGAACGAAATAGAGGAAATTGTTAAAGACTGACACTATTATGGGCTGATTTTAGGCAACGCGGTTTACCTGGTTTGTGCCAGTATTCGGCTAAACGCAGCTGGGATGACAGTGTGGAGCCTGATGAAGACTAAGCTTGGGACCCTTGAGCAATGAGTGTGGGGAAGAGCGGGTCGGACTATTTTGATTAGCAATGAAGGGGTGGGGATCAGAGGCGCACCCTTGATCGGTGAAAGCGGAGTGGGGTTGAATAAAAAGAAAAAAATCTGAAAATTAGGCTACAGGTAGAACTAACGTAGCTCTTTTTTTAAAGCCCTTTTGCGCCTTCGTAGCCCTAGCTGTTAAGATAAGATAAATGAGATTTTATAATGTGTTACTTTCAAAGTCTAATGCTAAAGTGAAATCAAAATTCGAAGAAGCCAAAAATTCTTAGTTTAGTTCTAATGTTTGGCTTAGCTTACAGCACTTACAGTACGCATTACGATTGTAAATCGTATAATTGGAAATAATTGTGGAATAAAAGTTGTGAATACATGTTTGTTTTCTATTTATTAAACTTTAAAAAATATATTAGTAACTCTTAATGACTAAAAACAGGAGTTTTGAAACATTGCAAATACTGTCAATACAACTAAGACCATGCTACGACCAAATATTTTGAATTTCCCACCGCAGTTGCGAAAGTGCATCACACACCCGCCAGAGGGATACGGTAGATAGCTGGTCATCGTCGGCTTATGAGAGAATTTAGCATTGAGTGCAGCAACCATAAGTTCAATGACTCTGAGAGAACCAAAAATAAAGTTAAAATCATAAGGATGAAACTGCCCAAAACACAAAGAAAAATATACCTGTAAACAAGAAAACAAATTCCCAAACTTCACCTGCAACCGGCATAAAATCCAAACAGACACCCATATCCTTAGCCTCGTTTAGGAGTGGCACAAGAGGCTCCCGATCCATCGATACCGGCTCAAAGGGTTAAGGCAAGTAATCTCAGTGAAGCGCACGACGGCAACGTCGAGTACCGCAAATTGGACAACACATAAGAAAAGGTGAACATCTTGAAAGAACTGTATCACACCAAGACCAAAGCCAAACTGTGACAACAGAAGGTTGCATCCAATTTTTATTTAGTTTCATACCCATTCACGGATCATAATTATTATTAATCAGTCCTATTTTTAACATTTTTATCGGTGTTATAGTTAACGTTTACAAGGGTGCCCTTCCTGCCGTTATCACAGGTAGATAAGTACAGTCGGGTCATCTGTCCTGAAGAAAGGGGACCTGTCGCGGGTGAAAAGGGGAGAGTTATTATCACTTCGCAAAGATGAGTCACCCTCTCATTGAACCCAGCTGCGGCCGTGGGAATAAATGATCCAAAAAACAGCACTAGAAGAAGATACGGAGACATGTGCTCCGGAAGGAGTGCAAAATGCGTAGAGGTATGAATGCGCCAGTAAACTTAAGTGAAGATGGGTTCCTTGGTTTCCCTAATGGTCTTCAGACACATATCCGAGTCTGTGTAAATTGTTATTTCCCTTTTGGTTTTAGTAAAACATTGTTTTCTTCATCGCTTGTTGTATTATTTCTTGTTTTTGACAAATGCAACATTCCTGTGACAATATTGCCTGTGAACATAAAACTCATGGGACTACAGTGTAGTGACCTTGAATACAAGTATATTTGATCCGGTTTACATGAAGAACTAAAAATATTTTCTATGCCTTTATAAAAATCATGGTATCACAGTGTAATCAAATTGAATACAATTATATTTTGATCCTGTTTACGTGTAGATGTATAGATTTTGCCTGCGCACTTATAAACATCGTGGTATCACAGTTTATTCACATTGAATACAAGAATATTCATGTATTCATGTATTTGTATTGATATGGGCCGGGCACTTATAAACCTCGTTTTGTCACAATTTTTTCACATTGAATACAAGATTTTTGTAGTAGTACTAAGTACACTAAGTACAGCGATTACAACATTTGGTTTGAAAACTAGGATTTAATTTATATATTTAAATCTTCTTTCATAGAATTATTTCCTCCCTGGAGAAACGAATTATTCGTAGATTGGTGCGAAGGTGCGGTTGGGCGACTTCATGGCCTTTGCAAAGCTTATCGAAAGTATTTCTCTGCGTCAACAAAGGCTTTCACCAACTTCTCCATCCATATTGAACTAAACATGCGAACGATCGGAAGTGATTTCAGAAGAAAGCGGATCAATAAGCTCTCAAAATCATCATCAACAACCTTCTATTGCAGCTTTTAAGACAGACACCAAAATCAACCCTTTTCGTCAAGCCACTTTGGACCGACTCACAACCCGCATGCTGGTAACTGGAAACATTTCCCTCAGTTTTCTGAGGAATCCGGAATAGAAAGAGTTTCTGAAGGTACGAATGACTAGGCTTCCAAACGTGCTAAGAAATATTATATATTTAAATGGCCTTTCTTTTATTCCATTTGTATTTTTTAAATTACAGGCTGGCATACCTGGCTACAAGGCCGCAACCGATTTAACAATGAAGCGGCGTCATCTTGTAGAAGAATTTAACAGAATCAAGATACTCTTGCTGAAGAAGATATGACAAGCGCCACCCGGTCGCTCGATACTTAATCGTCAAGGTGTCACGATCAAATACGAGCAGTTCACCGCTTTTCTCAGCTTACGGCAGATGACTGGTCGTCATACTAAGGAAGCTATTCTTACTGAGTTTGAAGACGTACGTAAGGAATGGGATCTCAATATCAAAACCATACTATTAGTTAAATATTAATAAACGAATTTTTTTTATGGTCTTTATCCACTTGACCATTCAGGTAGTTTGAGGGGTGAGAGATAGTGACTCAAATATGATCTGGGCCATCAATTTACGACTATTTTCCGGCATTCAGGTGGATGAGAACGCTCAAGCCGGACAGGATGAGACGGGACCTTTAGCAGAAGACTTTACTGGAGAGGAAGAAGAAATGATCAAGCTCGTTTTGGACTCAGAAGATTCTGATTCCATTGTGGAGCTGCCTTAATACAAAAACCGCCCTGCTTTTCAATTTTTGATGACGGCCGACCCAGACGAAGAGGCCAAGTTTGAGGAAGTCCAGGATGCTTTGGATAAATCGTATTGAAACATTCCATGGGTAAACGTGGGTATTCTGGATTGGATCATGAATCGACACACCAGATGTCTTCCGAATTGCGATCCTCTTGTAAAGAACATGACCTCCAACTCACAGCGAAGGACGGTCTCAAAGCAGTTGATGTACAGTACCCACCACAAGTGTTAGAAAATGCGCGGATACCCGTAAGCCTCCGTGTAAATACCTCGCTGATTTGCGAGGTAAATACTGGGGATAGATTTTTTAATTTTTTTTTACAAATACATTTGTTGAAGATGTATTCGTGAAAAAAAAATCAGAACTGTACGAGGCCTCCGCTGAGGCTGTACACCACTTTCCAGAAGTATTAGATTTTTTTTTTTGTGTGGATCTCTTATGGCGGGATGGATTTTTCCGGCGGCCATATCTTTTGTTCCGATTAAGATACGGAGCCGGGGATTTTTTTACAAATTGCCCATTGGGCACTTTATTCCACGACCGCGATTCGATCGTGATCCATGAACCCCTTCCCTATTTTGTTCGCCCGGGAAAAACGCGCCTTCCATTCAAGGACTATTATTATGTGTACAACGACACAGGGAAAATGTAGTATGACTTTTTCCCACTGGGGGGAAAAAATCAGCCGCGCGGATATGTGTTCGCGACAAAGAAAGAGTTGCGCATTCCTTGCGCGCCATGCGCAGGCAGTTCCAGAAGAGAACAGTGGAAATGGCCATAGGAGTTCTACAAATGCGTCGGAAACAGATAAGCCTACGAGCAGTGATGGGCCGTATTCGAGAAAAAGGTCACCTGGTCTATACAGCACCCTCTTTAAGAAACTTCGTCTTCCTTCAGCTGGCCGGTCAAGGGTGCTGGATGAGTTTGACCAGTACCTAATAGAGAAAAACTCTTCAATGGAGCATCAAGAAAATCCAGAGGAGAAAAACTGGACGGAAAAACAAAAACGCTTGTACGATGTTTATCATCAAGAGGTAACATTTTAGAAGGGAGGAGTAGTATTGGTCTACAAACCAATACCGAAGAAGGGTCGGTCAGAAAAACTACTTTATCGATGGATAGGTCATACGTAGTCTTGCGTCAGACCAATCCAGTGAATTATGAAGTACAGTTTAAAAAAGGAAAAAGGAAAACGGCTATAATTCACGTCCTTTGCATGGAACCTTTCAGGGAGACAACAATGGAGCAGGCAGACAATCCCAAGAAAACAGCAGTAGCAGCCAAGCCCTTGACTCATCCATCAACCACCATCGCCCAGTTGGGAAAACGAAAACACAATCCCCAATCAACAGCATAAAACCTCACAAGAACGAACACCAGAAATCGCAAAAAACAACCGTAGATCGATTACTACCTAACCACCACGAGAACTGCGGAAACCCAATGTTTGCATGGCAGGAATGATGTACTTACTATCCATAATTTTATTCTGCAACTTCGATAGGTCAACGGCAATTGTGGTAAGAGATACGACGTTTTTTTTTAAACCACCAGTATTTTAATTAGTGTGCTTCGACCAGTTACAAAAACAACTTATTCAATTTACGAACTCAGTGATTTTTTTAAACCTTCATCAAGCTCTGAAGAGGACATCTGGTGGCCAGATCTGTCTTCAGATGATGGGCAGGGTTGACCTTAAACCCCCACCTTCTTCTTGTTTCTTTTAGTTTGGGCTTTTTGTGGTTTGGGTGGTGGGCGCCATTGTTGTTGCTCTGGATGCCGGGAGTTTCATCCTTCTATTTGAGTTATTAAGGGGTGATCTTATCGGGAGTTAATTCCTCAGTGAGTGTTTTGGTTTAGAATGTTGGGGTTTTTTTGTTAGTCGTTGTTTTGCATGTTTAGAATTTTAGATTCTTCCCAAAATTGCCACAATTTCGTCTTCCGGCTGTTAACAACCACATCTAGCGGTCGTCCTCCAACGCAAACCGACAATAAACCTATTTGTCAAGTCTCATCATCTGTTTACGAAGGGATCACTAGTCGGTCGTTGGGTTCTAGTAATAAATGGAGAGTTCGGCCTAAAGAACGACAGCTTACAGACGTCAAAAAGTGTCTCCGAAAAGTTCAACAAAATCCGCGAATCCATTCAACCAATTCTTCAAAAAGTAAAACCCCTTTCCCCACCAGTGACGCACACCAAGCCCAACACGGCGTCAACTAGCACCGAATAAAAGTTAACACTGATATTTATGAAGCGAAACAATTGTACAGTATCCTGCAGAAAAAGAAGAACACAGATTTATTTTTAAAAAGCCATCTGTGGGTAGAAAATATTAATTGTTTACTCTTTCAAAGATAGGCAGGGCGAGTTTGGCGCAAAATTATCATAAGAGGGATGAGTAAAATAAGTCCAGACACCTTTTTTTGCCCCAGGTATTAAATGTCTCGAAAAAAGTGTAGACTCCCCTACCCCCAGGCTAACAACAAACATTCTTGCAATAAAAAACTGAGTCTTTCCATATCTCGTTATGGTCATTTTCGGGTCGGGTAGTCGGGTAGCATATAGAAACACCAAATTCTTTTCATCGGTATGCTAGTTATTTGATAAAAAATTGTTATTGGCTTATAGGATGGGTTTCCGTCGCTGTCGCGGGAGATCCGCGTTCAAAGCTTGATTGCGTTATTAGTTTTTAGAGCATATTTACCTAACGAATGTAATGAAATAAAAATTTGATGATAAATATTTTATTTGAAATTTATAATAAAATATTTATATATATGTTAATCCTGTAAACCACTAGCAGAAGGTGGAGTTGCAATTTTGATTCACAAAACCCTCCAATTCAAAATGCTCCAGGAACCGGACCTACAAACATTGGAAGTGATAGGAGTCTCAACCGCAACTGAAGACCAAGGCCGAAAAGAAATGCTACATATCATCTCACTCTACATACTGTTTTTATAGGGAGTTGATGCCTCAGGTGAGTGTTTTGGTTTAGAATGTTTTTTTTTGTTCGTTTTTCGTTGTTTTGCATGTTTTGAATTTTAGATTCTGGCGATGAGCCCTGTATCTTTGAAGTATTTTACCAAGCCATGCTAAATCTCGTATTTGGTGCTGTGGTTTAATTCTAGGTTGAGTCCTAGCAAGTTAGGAAATCACTGAGAGGGATCTCAAATATGGTATGAGCAATCTTAAAAGCATTGCAATGGGCCAGGACGAAAAGCGTAATACGATGCTGAAAAATCTCTCCTGCGACAACAAGAAATACCTTCAACACCTCCTAAATAACATGCTACAAACAGCTTATGTCCCTCAAGACTGGAAAAGAGTGACAGTAATTCCTATCAGGTAACCCGAAAAGCCTGCAGATGATCCAGAATCCTATCTCACAATCTCCCAAACCTCATGTCTAGAAAAAGTCATGGAGCAAATTATTAACAGAAGAATATCTTGGCTACTAAAAAAAAAGGAATTTATGGTGAATACGCAAACCGTCTTCCGTAAAGGAAGGAGCACTATGGATAAAATCATCGGACTAGAGCACTTCATCAGAAAACGGTTCAACAACAGAAACCCCACAAACATGTATGCAATATTACTCATCAAATGCATTTGAATCAACGTGGATCCAGGGCCTTCTATACAAACTAAGCTGAAAGGCATCAACGGGAAAATCCTACACTGTAAGCTCTATTGCAGAGTAGGTTTCTTGTCCAATGTTCGGATCAGCAATATTATCTCGGAGGACCTCAAGCTAAAAGTAGGAGTACAGCAAGCATCGCCACTCAGCCCACTACTCTTCTCAATCATGATTAATGATTTCCCGACTCTTCCCGAACCAGGACAGAAACTACTATTTGCTGCTGATATAGAATGTCTCACATATAAAAAAGATGGAAGAGAGGCAGAAACTAAATAAACACTATACCTAGATAAATGGATGGAATAGAGCACGAAATGGAGGTTCAAATTCTCAGCCTCAAAATTCAGCCTAATCAACTTTACAAGACAAAGAAAAGAACAAACAAACCTCCTTCTGTACATAGCCGGATCAAGAATCCCGGAAGTGAGTGAAATAAAGCACTTAGGTGTGTATTTTGACAAAAGTTTACGCTGTAACAAACAAACTAAAGCCGTTATAAGCAAAATAGCGAAACTAAAAAACCTATTCAAAATCCTAGCTTACACTAAACACGGCCCTAGGACAGCCTCGCTGATCATAATGTTCAAAGCACTAGTGCGAAGCCGGATTGACTACGTCATCATGGTGTTTGGAACTTCGAGCAAAAACATGCAGAAAAAACTGGAAGCCATCCAAAACTTGATAAGGAAAATCCTTAACGCTCCCCAATCAACGTTAATAAAAGAAATGGTCCTAGAACTGGACCTATGACCATTACCAATGAGAAAAACATAGCTGTCCGGTAGATAACGGATGACGGGGATGAAACTTTGGGCGTCTCTCTACGGAGAGGTGTTGAATTCCCGTCGCCGTAATATTCTCTCGCAGTTTTATCCAGAATACCTCAGCCTACTAGACGACCCGAAGCTCCTGGAATGCGGCGACCATCTTTTCGGCCCAAGGTTCATGAGTCAGCTCAATTCACACGCCAGAGTGCAAATGACCCTGAACGACATCCGCCCAGTAGAGACAATACCTGCACGCTCTCAACATCGGAATACGGACGAACAGCAGAAGCCAGCCAACGCCAACAACAGCGGCAGTTATCGCGCTACAACAATTTCAACGGGTGGTATGATCGTTTCGACCTAATTTTTCCTCATGCTTTTAGTGGTCGGGTAACTCGTTTTTTGTCGGCATGGACTAAAATCACGAAAGACCCATGGATCTTAGAAACAGTATCAAGGGGATTTTCATGGGAGTTCATTTCGGATCCAATTCAAGAGTCAACTCCCTCGAACGCAGCTATGGGCGCTACCCAAAAATAGTTGTGCGATCAGGAAGTGTCTTCGCTTTTACAAAAAGGGGCAGTAGTAAAAGCGAGTTGGCCGGGGATCGTAATCGGAATTTTTCTTATCCCCAAGAAGTTCAGGGGTTTTAGGCTAATTATCAACTTAAAGAAATTAAATTCCTTCAGTTAGTGCCACCCCTTTAAAATGGAAAATATTCAAACGGTAAGACACACAATAAGAAAGGGAGATTGGTTGAAAAAAATTGATTTGAAGGACGCCTACTTGACCATTCCCATGGCCCAAATGCATAGGAAATTTCTTCGATTTATTATAGGTGGGGATACCTTTGAGTTTACCAACATATGCTCCCCGACTTAAGACATACCTTTGTCTTCATTTTTTCAAAGTAACAGACAAAGCATTGTCTTAAGATTCGGCTTTTTTAAATACGATATTATTCCTTCCGCTAGTGATTGGTAGCTGTATTTAAAGTTGACTTATTCATATTTTTGTCATTATATGTTAAGTTTAATTTTTTTTTGCCGGCCTTACCAAGAGGGCTGATTCTTTCTTTTGTTTAGACAAAGCATTGTCTTAAGATTTGTCTGTTTTAAATACGATATTATTCCTTCCGCTAGTGATTGGTAGCTGTATTTAAAGTTGTCTTATTCATATTTTTGTCATTATATGTTAAGTTTAATTTTTTTTGCCGGCCTTACCAAGAGGGCTGATTCTTTCTTTTGTTTAGACAAAGCATTGTCTTAAGATTTGTCTGTTTTAAGTACGATATTATTCCTCGCGCTAGTGATTGGTAGCTGTATTTCAAGTTTAATTTGTCATGTTTTTGTCATTATATGTTAAGTCTAAGGTTTTTCGGCCTTACCAAGAGGGCTTATTCTCTCTTTTTTTTAAAGACAAAGCATTGTCTTAAGATTAGCCTGTTTTAAAAACGATATTATACCTTGCTCTAGTGATTGGTAGCTGTATATAAAGTTAACTAATTCATGTTTTTGTCATTATATGTTAAGTTGAATGTTTTTTCGGCCTTACCATGAGTGCTGCTCCTGTTTGTTTTTTCTTCAGACATAGGCAAGTCTTAAGTTTTTTTCAATAGTTATTTAAAATTAAATATAAAATTATTTAGAAAATTTCAAATTAAATTTTACAATGCATAATTTTAAATAATTTGTGATTACAATTAATTTTTGAATGAATAATTGTTAATAATTTAATTTAATTTCATCATTTCATCATTTCATCATTAGAGTTTCCAATGGATAATTTTTTATTGTTTTTTTTAATAATTATTGGTTAAAGAATAATTGATAATAATTTGTTAATAGAAACGAAGCGAGCCTTAGATATGTTGTTTTTCTTAATAGAGGAAGTGACTGACGTGTACCCCTTTGGTTTCGGGGGGTTTAACGCACTCCTTTTGAATCCGCCAAGTTTCCCTCTAGTTCGTGTTTCTCTTTAGTAATTCGCATAGGGAAAAGAGGGTGTCGCAAACAAATATTCGCGAAACCTTTCCAGTTAACAGAATACAACTTGGAATAATGTAATGTGAAATATAATTGAACAAGCTTTATTTTAGTACAAATTTTTGTGACGTATTTAAAAGGAAATCTGTTAAATTTTTATGTTTCCCCTTTTGTTTACTGTTTTGGTTACCAAATCCAAAGAGAATCGGCCCAAGGGAAGAAAAGTGAGAAAAGGAAAGTATTAAAAAAAGGGAACCCATTCTTCTCCCTCTTCTTTCCTCAGGCCGATTACCTGTGGAATCCACAGGTATCCACAGGTTTGATTCAGTCTCTACAACCATAAAAATTACTGAGAAAATTAAAATTTGAAGGATTTTCATTTAAATACGTCACAACAATTTATACTAAAAAAACTTGTTCAATTACCTTTCACATTACATTATTTCAAGTCCCTTCCTCTATTAAAAACGTTGTTTTAATTTATTTTAAAATTTATGAACTAAATTGTTTGTCAAAAAAATAAAATGTATTGTAATATATATATATTGTGAAGGTTAAGTTATAAATATTGGAAACTGCAATTAACGTAGGACTATGAACTAAAAACGATCAAGACAAAGCTATGTCTTAAGTTGGTGAGCATACGTTGACGGTCATGAAAAAGATTGCTGGGTAGTTAAGTTAGAATGTATTGATACGGAGCTTGTCTTATTTACTTAAGAAATAGCAATGTGTTATGAACAAACACATGGTTTTCGATCAGTTCTAAAGAGTGGTTTGAGGTTGCCATCTTGGATAGGTCTTTCTCCCAGTTTGGTGCAACCACCAAATGGAAAACATTGACGTTGTCCATAATAAAAGTGTAGGAATGGAAAGACAAAGGGAAAGTGAAAAAAAGAGGGACCAACCCCTTTCTTCCCCACTCTATTCTTCCCTTCCTTTACTGTCCTTCCATTCGTACCCTTTTGTTATGGACAATGTAATGCTTTTTGGATGTGGTTGCACCAAACTGGGTGAAAGACCTATCCTAGATGGCAACCTCGAACTAGGGCTGTGGTACGGACGTTTTTTGGCGGTTTTTTTATGGTTTTTTTAGATGGGGTTTTCTTCTTCCGCGGGTCGGAGAGGGTTGGGCCAACTGAGTAAATGGGTTCGGCCCGGGCCAATGGGTCAATAAATTTTTACCGGCCGGGTAAGGGGCGGGTAAAAATCGGGTCAAACACACTTTTTTTGACAAACTTTAAAAAATTCCCTAATTTTCTTAATTATCTTCTTCTTCCAACATTGACACGACAATTATGTCTTCTGAACACGAACGCCCTTTTCTACCACTTATCCTACTTTTCATGCAACGAAATTCTCGTAGAGCATTTGGCGGCAATATTTTTAGGTCTTTCTTGAGGCCGCAGGCATAGTGAATAACGAGCTTCTCTATGTGACTACTAGATGGCGCCACCGCTCGGGTTGGCCCGCGAACCCGGCGGCTCAACCCCTCGCCCGGTCCGTACAAAATATTCCTCGGTGGGTCGAGTTGGGTTTTTTTTTCTTCAGCCCGGGCTGTGGCCCGGGTTTTCATGGCCCGGCCCACAGCCCTACCTCGAACCACTCTATATATTTAAAAGGTGGTATGTTCATTTTTTAACTGTAATTTAAATTAAGGAAATAAAGAAGTGGTTTTCGACTATCATAGCGCAACAAATAAAAAAACGTTTCGATGCTTGGTAATTAACGCTTTTATATTATTACACTTCCATTGAAATACAAATCAGCGTATTGGAGAACAAATCAGACGAACTTCTGTTCTATAATTTTTTTCCTGCTGGGACCTTTCCTCGTCCTTTCGGTCTTCCAGGCAACCTTCCATTTCCTCGTCTTGTTCCTCTTGTTTTTCCCTGTGTTTGGAAAGGCGCAGATAAACGTCTGACCTTTACGCATGGCTCAATTGCCAATTTGGGGTCTTTATTAAAAACGAGATATTTTATAAGATAAGCAGCCGCAGTACCCGCCGTACCATCTGCCACCCGCTTCAATGTCGTTTGCGGAGGAATTCCAGAGTTGCTTGGCCCAAATATTTCCCCTTCTGATTGTACCGTAGAGAAGTAAATACTAAAATAATCAGAATTTTAGTTGAAAGAAGACTGATATAAATTATACCTTCGCGGTGTTGATAATTGGGAGACGAAGACCTTGTGCTGGACGGTGAAAGAGGAGCGGAGGAAAGAGGTGATAAATTATTTCTCTCATTTTGCAATGTCAGCAAACTGTCCACATCTGTACAAACCATTGAAAAATCAATAATTTAAACACAACCTGAGTGGAAATAATATTATCTTTGTTGTTACCTTCGTGGCAATTTGGTGAAGGATATTGCTTTGCATTTTTCGACGGAGGAGTATATTTTGTACTACACTTCACCTGTTTCTCCATTTTGTTATTTTCTTCTTCTTCTTGATCTTTTTTTTCTTCTTCTTCTTTTTCTTGATCTTCTTCTTTTTCTTGATCTTCTTCTTTTTCTTGATCTTTTTCTTCTTCTTGATCTTCTTCTTCTTCTTGATCTTCTTCTTCTTCTTTTTCTTTTCTTCTTCTTCTCCTGCTCTCTCTTTAGATGATTTCATTTTATTGTTTCCTGTCCTTTCATCTTTTTTCTCTTTCGACTTTTTCTTTTTTCCTTTAAAATTTTAAAAATTTTTTAAGCACTAATAATTGCAAAATTTATTAGCATAATGCTTTTTCTACCTCTTTCAATGGAGTTTTTCTGCTCATGATTCTCGAGGAGTACTGATTCATTTTCATGTTCGATAGTTTTCTTCTTTGCTAAATTATATTATGAATGTTAGCACAGGTATAGAAGTAACTAGAAAACATGAAAACCTGTTCTATTTCTTTTGCTGGCTCCTTTTTCAATGAAGTTTCTCTGCTTTGGATTGTCATGAAGTAGTGATTCATTGTCTTGGTCGATTACTTTCTTCAGTCCTAAATTAGAATACAAATGTTAACACAGCTATAAAAATTTGTAGGAAACAAGAAATACCTCTTCTCTCTCTCTTGCTGGCTCTCTCTTGCCATATGCCCTTTTCTTCACACAACTTCTGTCTTTTCTCTGAAAAACATAATTTTAATTTAAAAACAATTTCTAATTTGAATACACTAGCAAAAAAGCAACCTTGTTTTTTGTTCCAATGTCGAACCCAAAGTTGATCTATAAGAATGCCATCTTCTGATTGGGCAAACTGAATTCCCCCACCACTGGCTAAAACATATTTGGTATGTTGGGTTCCGTTGGGATAACGAATTAAACATACAACTGAAGCATTGAAGTTCTCAGCCATTTCATCTATTTTGGTGTAGATACTCTTGTGGCAGTGGGACTTCCTCCTGTCAAGGTTGTTTTGTTCGTGGTTACCCAAAGAATTCCAATAGTTTTGCCATTCGATAGTTTTCCATGGTTTATTTCGATTAGGTACTTCCTTTTTTCCTTTAAAGGTTTCCTGTAATAATATAACATAATTATTTTAAGTAGGCATACGTAACCAAATTAATGACAAATAAATTACTTTGAACTGAGAAATTCTGATTCGATCTTCTTTGTTCTTCTGTTTAATTTGTCTCCCCATTATATTTTTCATGTGTTGTAATTCTTTTTTCCTTTGTGCCATGGCTTCATTTAGCCTCTTTTCAGCTAGATCTGTTTCATCGTGAACAATTTCAGAATTGCTGAGTGAATGTGAATCTTCCATGTTTGACTGTGAATGCCAAAAAAATCTGCATATGAATCAAACATAAACAGTCAGTAAAAGTTACGAAATGATACAAAAACTGTATGTGTGTACTTACAGCTTGTTCAACGAGTTGCAGTCAAGAACTATGACAGGATCAATGTACTTTGTTCTGTGAGTAAATTTTCAAGAAGTGCAAGTCATATGACACAGATTATTGGCCCATCAGACATTACATTGAATAGGTAATGTAAAAGGTAGTATTTCAGCTCTGCAATGAGTAATCAGGAGTATTATTATTAGCTTTGTTTAAACTATGATGTAATGGGTTGTATGCATCAATATATAACTGGTCAGAATTTCTTTACTTTGTTAGTTATTTGATAAATGAAATATCATAATTAATATTTAATATCAGATGTGGTAAAATAACAAAAATTGGACTGGATAACCAGCTCCCCAACACGTCACATCAGTATTCAGAAAAAATGTCAAATTAAACAAAAGATGTGGCACAATAAAAAAATGGGACTGGATAACCAGCTCTACCCCAAAAATAACATTCGGTTCAATAAAAATAAATGAGACCGGATTACCTTCTTTAATGTAACGCATATTATTTAACACCAACGAAAAAGCCACGCGACTGCTTAAGAAAAAAAGTGTAGCAGACAACTTTCCACATTTCTGTCACTAGGGGGCACAATGTAAGTTCGGGGTCGCTTAATTTTCCCTCCGCTAGATGTCAGCATAGCTTGACAAAGTAGCTTGAAAAAATAGCGCCGGAAAATAGATAGGTGCCGGGTTGAGGTTGAGGGTTGAGGTGCTGGGTTGAGGTTGAGGGTTCAGGTGCTGGGTTCAGGTGCTACTTATGGCACTAAAAACGTGCCATAGGCGACTGGTCACACGAGTAACGCGAGTCCGTTTTTTCAGCGCTTATCGCTGGTCCGTCCGCTATTTTTTGCGGCTCATTATAAGCGAAAAAAAAAATCCATTGAAATTTGTTGCGCTACATCTAACGCTATCTAAGCGCGCGTGGCACTAGCGATTTGTTTGCGGTAAAGTAGCAAGCGATGCGCTATATTTAGCGCAATATTCGTATTTCATTGTATTATTTACGAAACGCGCAAGCGGTTCGTTAATTTTAAAAAAATCGACGAATAAAATGTTGCGAAAGGGAAAACGATTGCGGCCAATGGACGAGAAGAGCGTGCCTGTACATGATATAAGCGCTTGTCGCGAGTCCGTTGGCTATATTATTAGCGCTAATCGTCGCCCTTCCACTGTTTTATACGGCTCGCTGCTCGCGGCCAAACATTTTAAATTGTTAGCGTTAGATCTAGCGTTCTCTATGCGCGCATTTCGCTAATAATTAACTTAAGATTAACTTGCGCGAAATGCGTAATATTTAGCACATTGAATTTCATTACATAATTTACAAACACAAATAAGCAGCAAAAATAAATATGTAGCGCGAAAAATAATTAAGTCAAATATTACGCGCTAGATCTAGCGCTGTGTAAGCGCGTATGGCACTAGTGATTTACCTGTGATAAACTACGAGGCGCTAAATTTAGCGCAATACCTTTTATAATATATACGCAAAAATAATAAGGTAAAATATTTTTCACTAGAACAAGCTTTACTAAGAGCGCAGGAGGGTGCTAATCATTAAGTTGCGCACGATAGTATCAATTGAGCGCAATTTATTTCATGGTATAATTTACGAAACGCGCAAGCCCTAAAATAAAAATTTAGCCCTTATTAAAGCGTATTGTTTTAAATTTAATTAACCGGGCGCATATCTAGCAAATATTTGGCTTAATATTATTGCGCTAGTTTTTCACCGTTTAATTCCGGGCTGGTCGGACTGCCCCTTGTCGACGACACCCAGAGTAGCTGATCGTTAGCGACCCGTCGTTCCTTTATAGCCGTATGCCCTTGCTGTCCAATAAATTGAAGATGGCCCACCTCCAACACCGGCAGCGGCTACTGGCTCGCACCACATAGACGGAACATTTGAAAAACTCAGCGGCCACCGCTCGCAGCCATTTTCTATTGAGAGCGAAAAGAAGGCGCTTCCCAGTTCCCAGATACATCTGGCTAAAAAAATATCCGCAAACCATGCTAAGTCACCTGAGTTTTTGATATTTTTCACCTCGTTGGCGCTGGCCAACAGCGGCTACTCCAGCTCGAACCGCTTCCGGTGTTGAAGGTGGGTCATCTTCAATTTATTTATTGAGCAGCGAAGGCATATATGCGTCCGTAAATAGGAAAAGCCGTCAAAGATGGGCCGCTGTTCATATGGGACAGATCAATCGCCAACAAATTCATCAGTTTATATTCTGGGTGTCGTCGACAAGGGGCAGTCCGGCCAGCCCGGAATTAAACGGCAAAATATAAACGCAATTTATTTCAGCCGAGAATTTTCCTTCAATCAAATTTTATGTGATGCGCATTATTCAGCGCTAAACATTTATTTTAGCGCTTGCGCGTTTCGTAAGTCATATGATAGAAAAAATTGGCCTAAAATCAACGCATCGTAGTCGAGTGATCTATAGATCACTAACGTCATACGCGCAACGATATCGCTATATCCAACGCAAACCATTTGACATTTTTCGCCAAACGAGCCGCCTAAACATTGGCCAAGCGACGATTAGCGCTAAGATAGAGAACGGACTCGATAGCGACTAGCGCTAATATAATAAACGGACGCGCGCAACTAGTCAAGTGGCCGCAATTGTTTTTTTGTCGCAACTCGTTAAATAACCGAAGCGCTGGCACGTTTTATAAATAATGCGATGAAGTGAATTGCGCTAAATATAGCGCTTCGCGCGCAAGTTTATCAAAACTACATCACTAGCGCCATGCGCGCTTAGATAGCGCTAGATCTAGCGTGAAACATTTAATATAATTATTTTTCGTGCGAGCCGCTAAAAACAACGGGCGATCGACAACGCAAAAATAACGCAAGGCGCCGCGATAAGTGCCGAAATAACGAAAGGGCACGCCCTACTCGCCCAACTAGTCACCGCAATTGTTGGTTTACTTTGCACGTCCGTTTAATTAAATTTAGTGCAATGCGTGATATGTAGCGTTAAATATTGATTTTAGCGCTTGTTCTTTTCGTAAATTATATGATGGAATGAATTGCGCTAAATTGATCCTTTTTGCGCAATTTAATAAAAAGTGCCCTGCGCTCTTAGTAGAGCTTTTAGTGCGAAATATTTAACCTCGTTATTTTCGCGTAGATACCCAACTGTTACAGCGGACGGGCTGCACTAAGCGATCAAATAGCGGACGGCGCGCGCTATTCGTCCAACCCGTCGCCGCAATGGTTTTTTTTGTGTCTCAGTGATGTTATTTGTCTACGCATACGGCGTTTTGGCAGGCGATTTCCGTCGGTGAGCTGGTGTAGAATTTGCCGTTGCATTCAGACCCTACGTTTTGATCGTCTTCGCAATCGTAATGACGTGGGCCACGTCTGGTTGTGGTGAATGCTGTGGTCGTTGCCACATTCAGCTTCCCGTTCGTAATATGTTGCTCTACATTTGCCGGGATTTGTAGGAACCGGGCGAGAACGTCCTCGCTTCGTTTGAGATGATAGGGCTCAGCCGCTCAGCGCTTATCCCTAGCCATCTAGGGGGAGAGTGAATGTGGGTATGTTTTGGACCGCTAGGTGGCTATCCGTTTGAATAACTTTCATGGGTTTTATGTAAAAAAAGGGGGGGAAATGCAAAATAATATTAAAGAATAATTCTAATTATTTCGGTTGATTTATTTTGCAATTAAAAGGTAGCATTTTTCATTAAATTAAAAAAAGATCACAGCAAAAAAGAAAGCATAGCAACGGTGTTAAGCAGACGACGATAGCAGACTAAGGTTGGATTGACGAAAAAAGTATCTGTATTTCGCTGCTACAAACGGCGCACCAATGCACCATACATTTTTACGTAATTTGTCATGGCAGAAGTAAGTTCATTGAGTGAGTCGGAAAATTATGTGGAAAGTGATTTCGAAACCTCATCAACAGAAGAGAAAAAGAAGAAAAATGTTTATCCCAAGAGGAAAAGAAAGTATCATCATTTATCCGAGCATTTTTCCAAGTCGAAGAACAATGTAAAAGTAAAGTCTAGTTCCACTGCTGGAAAAACTTTTACTTATCTTGGAAAAACTAGGAAGAAAAAAAAATTCAACTCTTAGTGGTGATTCCCTTCAACATTCTTCGCAATCCGTACAACAGCCACAAACTGTTTCATCATTCACTACCCATCATTCAGCACATGACATAGCGACTGATGAATTCCCATCAGCTATCAGCCTTGAAGATCTTGGTTACTATGAAAATCCAGTACAATTTTATTTTGGTTATATAAATAAAGTGAAATTGTATCTTTGCAGATAAGCTAAGAAGAGAAGTGAAAAACGACTTAGAAAGCATGCAGGTAAGACAACATCGAACATGGCAAGAACGACAAACATTTGGTGCATGGGGACAGCATGCTAGAAGAAGAATTTTTACAGAATATGTATCAAGACAGCCACTATTTCATTCAAAATGTGACCAGTGTCATGGTGATTTGAACTTCTACGCTGTGAGATGTATGACCTGCAAAAGACACCTTTGCCATCAATGTGATGCAAACACACACTCCAGCATGCCATTTCATCGAAGACTATTGTGTTCTTGCGAAACCCTGGAAACATTACAGCCCCATCATTTTATCGATGAAGAAGGAAACATTATAACAAAAGGTATCTGTCTAAAAATAAAAATTCAGACACACGTGTTTCTCAACTATTATGCTCTTTTACTGATGTTTGTTTACCATGCTTTGTGCCTCTTAAATGCTGTGATGTAAACTGCCTTGGATCGATGTCGCTTACACCCAATCTCACAGAATCAATCGTGGTTGTCACTGAGCAAGGTAAAAATAACATTCAATGTAGACCGTATTCTAAAGACTATCTAATAATTTAAAAAATAATTGGACAGGTCGGTTTCTGTTAAAGGGAACTAATTTTGTTTGTGATAGTTGCCATACTGTTAGGAAAGCCACTATCGACGACTATATATTTTCTGTTTTTTTCCCTGCAAGTTTATCAGAGAAAGTTACATATCTTTTTCAGAAGAGGCACTTCTATTAGGGTATCACATTTCCCACAAGTGTCCAGGTTCTTCAAAGAACATGTACGCTCGCACTCTTGAAGACGTATCTAAAGAATATGGACGGGTACGTGACACAAAGCAGTACAATTTATTCAATTGTTATAATTATGATTTGGTTGATTTGGAAGAATGGACCGATTAACGTACCGTTATTTACTACTGCGGAAAGAGAGTGGGAAACCTGTCGCCACTATATTGACCAAGAAGTGCTGAAAAGAGACAAAACTCATTGCCCAAGTTGTGGGAAAGAACCTTTAGTCAGATCTTCTGACGCTATCGTAAAATTGAGGCGCTTAAGCTCGGCTGGAAAAGTGCACAATCCAGAAAACGAAAGAACGTAAGATGCGTGTACAAGAAAACACGACAAAGACTGGTCTTAAGTTTTATTATTTCAATAGAATGGAACAGCCACAGGCGAGGTTTGGAAACTTAGTTATCAAATCCGATACAGAAGTTGAAAATTTCCGTCAAAGGATTTACAACAAAGTTTCTACTGTACGCAATTACATTTCATTTGAAACTACTAGATTTGACATGCTGGACTACGATATAATTAATCATAATTTTATAGTATTTTTAATTCCCATATCTTATTTTGTAGACAAAAAAGAAACAGATGTGTGGGGGATCGGCTTTTAAGGCCGCAAGAGAAGACTCCAATGAACAAAAGAAGTATGACGAGACTGGGCTCGTCGTTAGCTCTTGCAAGCACTGCGTTGTACCATACGCAATCAACATGTTTAAAGGTGAATCGTGGACCCATACTGCATTTATGCACAACGAAGCCATGAAAAGTAACGCCAAATTCTTCTGCTACGACGTGGTATGCCAATACTGGAAATGGATGAAAACAAAAGTGGCTCGTCATTTTCCTGAATACCGTAATCTAACAAGTGAAATGACAGGAATCTTGCCTATCATGCATAAGAATGCACATCAATTGCCATGCAAGGTATTATATCAATAAATTATGAAGAAAAGTCTTCTCTCAAGCTTGAAATATATATGTACAAAACAGATTTTATGGAATCCCCGCTGGACAACTGGAATGGGCTTAACAGGAGGAGAAGAGCACGAGCAAGTTTTCTCCAAATTGTATCTATATGCTTATGTGCTAAAGCATATGGCAAAACATAGTAATAGAGCTTCTTACTGTATTTATTAGCAAACATTGTTGCATTGTTAACTATTAATTCAACGATTTTACTCTTACTTCATTTAGACAGAAACGATTTTTTAACATTAGCTATTCTTTATTGGAACTGGGGTAAAATTGAAAATATGCATTTCCTTCTACGCAAAAAGCTAGAAAAAGTAAACAACTTTGCAATACAGGTTGAATAATTATTTGAAAATAACGAAAATTTTCTTAGGCAAGAAAGGAAATCAAACAAGGCACTCCAAAACTCGAGAAATTGTTGGAAACCCATAACCTCGTATATAATGATCTTCCACTGATTCACAAGGAGCTGGAGACAAAAGCTAAGGCAATTCTTGACCAAAGAAAAACCAAAAAGACTACAGTTGATACACTGAGAAGAATGCTGGAGGGCTTACATGCTCATTTAAAGACTACTTCCATTTCTATCTCTAAAGAAGCAGGTATATTACAAAAAATAAATTGAGACCGCATTACTTACTCAGAGTATCGAACTTGTACTAAAAAAGAAAATTCGAAGAGTCGCACTAAATTAAGGCGGGTTTTGACGGAAACTAAACGAAAGGCTTTGGAAACGATTGAATTAATTAATTCTAAGGATACAACGCTTCCAATTTCTTACGAGGATTTCAATGAAGGTGTCTTTCCTTGGGAAACAGTTCTGGATCGGGATGACACGCACTTTCCCACACGTAAAAATAAAAAAATTGTATTTTTTAAGTAAAAACTTCATTTCGTCGTTTTTGCAGTTTCCCTTGCCGACAAATATAATATTGTTGATTGTTGGATGCTATTGAAAAGAGCAAGGGAGGAAATTACATTGAGTAAGAATGAAATGATAAACTACATGCGATTCCTCATTGATAAACGGTCATCACTACAACAACCAAGTCAAAAACATACCGGAGAAGACGAGAAATTTGCGAAAGGGAAATCCGTCATGAAAGTTTCTGAAGTTCATCATCTTAATTTAAAAATTCAAATGGCTCTAACAACATTTAATTTAAAGTGCAACCAGGATTTTTCAGATTTCGTATGTGGAACACAAACAAATCATTCTGAACCAGAATTTGAGTTTGACACATCTGATGAAGACAATTACGATTCTCTCTCAGAATCCGAATATTCTGATGAAGAAACAGAAAGCTCATCTAGCTATTCGGAAGATGATGAATCTGCAATATAATTTAGAATACAAATTGCATAATTCTTACTAAAAGTTATGAAAAATAAATGTTTGACTCTTTTAAAGCAATATTGTATTTAATAAAAGTAAGAGAACCTTTTCTCTGATCCGTCCCGTTGCAAAATTAAAATAATAACTAATTGTGGTGCTTGAGAGACGTCAACCGAACAAACGAATCGAAACACCAAGGTAATTCTTCTGAAAAGGCTTTGTCTGAAATTTTTAAATTTCTTTTTTGGCTTTTAATATTAAACAATAAAGATCTTTTGACTAAAAAAGAAATAATTTGTGTTTTTCTTGATTAAATAAAACTTAAATTACAAAAAAAATAAGATTTTCCTTGTTTAGTTACATAATTTTTTCTACTTCGGTACTATTTAGAGTTAATTTAGATGCTTCCGATTGTGATTCCTTATGAAGATTGGCTTAGTTAATTAAAAAAATTCTTAGTTAGTAAAAATTTGCATAATCCCCAAAATTACATGGTAATAGCGCTTTCGTAAAAATAGATAAAATCTTAAGACGTTGCTTTGTCTGAAGTATTTTTTAAATGAAAGATTCTTGGATTTGAGAAGTTTTTAAAGAAATGCTAAGTTAAAAAGAAAAAAATTCTCAAAATGTGCAACCCACAACATATGCTCTGCGACTTAAGATAAGGCTGTGTCTGAAATTTTAAATGACACCCATACCATTAAAACAGAACATTTTTTAGAAAATTATGAAAGGGAATATAAACGTTTGGACGTTTATGCTGTGAATTGAAAAGGGATAAAATAAATGTATAACCCTCCCACCCTACTGAGACAAAAAGCTCTTATGGCGTTAGTCTACCTCTCCTGTTAGACCGTGTTTTGAACCATACTGCCCATACCGCCAAGTCGAGCAATGCTTCCGGAGCTCGCCGAAAGGATCAGCGCAGTCGAATTCGTCGTCTAGGGGGGGGAGGGGAAAAATGTCGACTGCTTGACTTCACAAATTTATAATCATAAATTATTTCAAATTAATATTTGTAAAATTCCTTGATGAAATTGATAAATACTTTTAAAATTTAATTTTAAATAACTATTGAAAAAAACTTAAGACTTGCCTATGTCTGAAGAAAAAACAAACAGGAGCAGCACTCATGGTAAGGCCGAAAAAACATTCAACTTAACATATAATGACAAAAACATGAATTAGTTAACTTTATATACAGCTACCAATCACTAGCGCAAGGTATAATATCGTTTTTAAAACAGGCTAATCTTAAGACAATGCTTTGTCTTAAAAAAAAAGAGAGAATAAGCCCTCTTGGTAAGGCCGAAAAACCTTAGACTTAACATATAATGACAAAAACATGACAAATTAAACTTGAAATACAGCTACCAATCACTAGCGCGAGGAATAATATCGTATTTAAAACAGACAAATCTTAAGACAATGCTTTGTCTAAACAAAAGAAAGAATCAGCCCTCTTGGTAAGGCCGGCAAAAAAAATTAAACTTAACATATAATGACAAAAATATGAATAAGACAACTTTAAATACAGCTACCAATCACTAGCGGAAGGAATAATATCGTATTTAAAACAGACAAATCTTAAGACAATGCTTTGTCTAAACAAAAGAAAGAATCAGCCCTCTTGGTAAGGCCGGCAAAAAAAAATTAAACTTAACTTATAATGACAAAAATATGAATAAGTCAACTTTAAATACAGCTACCAATCACTAGCGGAAGGAATAATATCGTATTTTAAAAAGCCGAATCTTAAGACAATGCTTTGTCTGTTACTTTGAAAAAATGAAGACAAAGGTATGTCTTAAGTCGGTGAGCATATGTTGGAGTTTACCTGCCTCCCCTTCGGGATGTCATGTGCACCGTGGGCGTTTACAAAAATTTTGCGCCCAGTTGTCGCTTTCCTTAGAAGAACGGGCATCCGCTTGGTAGTTTATCTCGACGATTTTTTGGTAGCCCACTCCTCCAAACTTAGAGCAAAACAGGAGGTGCAGGTAGTTATGGCATTACTAGAGTCCTTGGGATTTGACATTAGTACAGAGAAATGTATTATAAAACGTACCGAAACCCTTGAATATATCGGGTTGATTGTTCATACCGTGCCTATGACTTTTTCTCTGTCAGACAAAAAGTCGGCTGACATCGTCAAATTGTGAAAAACAGCGTTACTACGCCGAAAAATGTCCCTACGAGAGCTAGAGTCATTGCTTGGCAATCTTAACTGGGCAACGCAAGTGGTTCGCTATGCGCAGGCACACTTCAGGTCACTCCAGGCTCTGTATTTAAAAGGGTTGAAATCTGCAGAAGGAAACCTACAAGCCTCGATTACCAGTAAGCCAAATGCCAAAAACGACCTCTCATGGTGGATTAAGCATGCAAAATTTGACGAGGGAAAGGCCATTATTATGCCTACCAGTGACGTATCAATTTGCACGGATGCATCTCTTTTGGGGTGAGGAGCCCTTTGCCAAGATGTGAAGACTGAAAACCACGGTCGTTAACTGAATCGAAATACCACCTCAACGAGCTAGAGCTCCTAGCTGCTCTAAAAGGATTAGAGTGCTTTACGGCAGCGAGTTTCGGCTCAGCGGTCGTATTAAGGATCGACAATACAGCAGCAGTTAGCTACATCAACAACCTAGGGGGCAGCAAATCGGCTCAGTTATGTGCAGTAGCTCTCAAGATCTTTGCCTGGTGTGAATGCAGAGACATAGATTTACATGCCGTATTTCCCCCCGGTGTCTGTAACACTCTAGCAGATACGGAATCAAGGAGACCTTTAACGGCAGGAAATTGGAAGCTAAGCAAATCATCATTCAGTCGAATCCAATCAACCTGGTGGTTGGAGATCGACCTATTCGTGAGCGAGTGGAACTATCAACTCCATTCATTCGTCAGCTGGTTCTCTCAGCCGAACACTTGTTGGAAGAACGCGTTCTCCAGGAGTTGGAAAGGTCTTCTTCCGTACGCCTTTCCACCGTTCGACCTCATTCCGAATTGCCTATTGAAGATCTCCCAGGACCAAGTGGCGCTAGTCCTCGTAACGCCATACTGGCCGAGCCAGGCCTGGTTCCCGACCGCAATGGAACTAGCGACAGAAATCCCGCTGGTACTTCATCCCAAGCCGAACCTTCTCACGTCCCCATTGGGTCACTGTCAGCCCCTTACGCAGAACGGATCTATTCGGTTAACCGCCTCTCGGGAGTTGTCTCAGAGGCCAGGGCATTCCGAACGATGTTGCGGACCTCCTGCTTTCCGCTTCAAGGGAAAATACACAATCTGCATACCAGTCCGCCTGGAACTCTTGGTGCAGTTGGTGCGATCGAGGGGGGGTTGATCCCTTGTCGGTCAGCGTAATTCCTATCTTAAAGTTCCTGACGGAAGCCTTCAAATCGGGTAAGAGTTACAGTTCCATCAACATTCTACGCTCCATGGTATCCTCAACATTCGGTTTCGGTCCACTGGGACCGTCCGAAATCGGTAAACACCCTTTGGTGGTAAAACTCTTAAAAGGAATATACAACGCTCGCCACTGGCCCCAAAATACGCCAACACATGGGATCCGGTGCTAGTTTTGGCTGCCTTCGACGCAACCGCAGCACTAACCTTGTCCAGAATTTAACTCGCCCGCAAGGTGGTGACGCTGATGGCAATCACTACTTTCCTGCGTTACACGGAAATCGCTTCGATTCAGACCAGTTCCATAGTCATTTCGGCTACCGAAGCATCATTTCTTCTGGGGAAGCCAAGAAAAACCCAACATGCTGGCCCTTTAACTAGGATATCGATTCCGGCGTGGCCAAGAAACGAGTCAATATGTCCGGTAGCCTGCCTAAAGAAATATTTATCCACTACGGACCCTGTACGCAATAAGTCGAATGCATCTAATCTCTTCATTAGCATCACCAAACCCTTCCAGACAGTAGGTAGCCCCACCATAGGGCGCTGGATAAAGGTCCTGCTACAGGAAGCTGGTATAGACACCGCAGTTTTCAAAGCCCATTCAACCCGTGACGTCGCAGCGTCGAAAGCAGCTTCGAACGGAGTCCCGATTAATATCATCCTCAAACAGGGTCATTGGGCCAGCGAGTTCACTTTTGCCAAATTTTATCACCGTGAAACAGTGAAAGATTCCAACCCTACCGGATGGCCAGTGCTAGATCAGGAGGCTGATGACACCGAAGAATCTTAGATCTTCGTGTACTATTCCTAGTCATTATAAACGATCGTTTACGGTGCTTTAAAATAACAACAGTTAATGTCGAACACATTTTCATACAATTGAAAATTGTTTGAATGAGCGAAGTTCGTGAAGAACAATTGGGATTGTATTGAAATGAATAGTGAAGACATTAACTGTCTTCTATTCCCACCATCCCACCCCCCGAACGACGAATTATAACTGTTTTTGATTTCGTTTTTTAAACAGTACCAATCAAGGAATGGGAATCACGAATTACCGTGGTTGCAAGTATCGTTCCAACCATAACCCCAGAAGCAGGGGAAAGTATTAAGAATAAAATAAAATAAATCCCCGAATACCTTAAAGAAAAAGAGGTCTAAAACTAACGAGGGGGCGTGCCACTACGTAAACTTTTGCTGATTAATGCTAAATAAATTGTGTTCAACACAACAGTTAATGTCTTCACTATTCATTTCAATACAATCCCAATTGTTCTTCATGAGCTTCGCTCGTTCGAACAATTTTCAATTATCTGCTACGTGTTGCTTTTTAACTAGATGATGCTTATCGGCTACTTGATGTATTTCAACTAGATCATGCTTATCTGCTACTTGTATCTTTTCATCTAGATGATTCTTATTTACCATAAGGCGGCCGCCCCTTGATCAAGTAGACGACGGCTATTTGACAAAGAAACTGAATAATGGACGACTTGACGGATGCCGGCATGCCAGGGTCAGTTTACGTTTATCGAAGGTTGTAGACCTAATTATACCAAATAAATTACGACCAACATGCCAAAACCTGGCTCCATGGTTTAGATTAAACGTACCGTAGAAGGAATGATTTCCTAAAAACCCAAGTAGCCAAACATAAGGCCCAAAAAGTATTTACGCGAATTCACCTACTATTATGTTTGCTTTTAAATTAATGGACGAGTAATTAGTAACTTAAAAATAATTCCACTTATTGAAAAAGATAGTTTAAAAAATGTCCTATAAAATACCGTAAAATGAGCATTTATGTTAATCTAGGATAAAAATCGTCTTGCGTCCACCTGCGTGGGCGCACTGGACCATCAAACATTGACATGGACCTCTTTGTCCATGTCAATGATCTGTCGACCAGAGACTCATTGTTACAACAGTCACATTAGGTGATATCGAAGTAAAGTGCAGCCGCACAAACCAAGAAACCGAGTAAAAAATCATCTTCGGAGTCCCAAAAGAAGATTCCGAAGAGGAAATAGTAGCGGAGCTCGCTCAGTACGGAGTTATCAAGGCCCTTTGATGAAGAAAACGCATTGAAGACGATCATGTTACTACAGAGGCTGTCATTCTGTGGTTCAGCTTCGCGCCCCCTGAAGTTCATATCGCAAACAAAGTCTTTCGCACTCATGATCTCCGGCAGCGTCCCCTGTTATGCAGAAATTGCTGGCTCCTGGGACACACAGCACCTAGATGTCGTCAGAAAGAGCGCTGCCACTTTTATTCCAAAGTACACGACATCACGGTCATCTGCACCGCACTGATTCTCTGCCGCAATTGCAACAGCGAAAGGCACACCTTGGACGACAAATCATGCCCAGCTTACCGCAGTAAAAGAAAAAATTCTCAACTTCGCCGAGGCAGAGAATTGGTCGTTTCCCCAAGCTAAAGAGATTCTTACCAATAAAGTACCTCATCAACAAAAACTACACCCACTAAAACATCATCCGTCTCCATACTCCCCCAACAAAAAAGCAATACACCTCTACCAGCTCCAAATGATCCCCAGAATGAAGCACTTTGGCTAGTCGAAGTCGAATCCCTCAAGTCTCAGCTAATCAAACACACACCGCTTGACATAACTACAAAGATGCAGAAAAATATCACATGAACCAAGAAACTGTATGAAAATCCCAAAACCAATTTGTATTGTATCGCTCCAGTCATGGTAAGGTTGACTCTAGATATCCCCTATATCGAAGAAATCTGCCGAATCGTTCGCCAACAACATGAAAATACAAGCTCCACTCCCGCATTACTTTTGATTGAAGGCGTAGACATTAACCACCAGGTAACATCGCACCCGGAATCTCAAAACCTTCTCCATGAATAATAACATAGATCTCCTACAGTGGAATGCCAACGGTCTTAAAGGCCACAAAAGGGATTTTTTTCTTCAAATGCTTGCAACCCTAAACTCTCTAGTAGTTGTCCTCAGTGAAACCCACTGGAACGATGTTGACGTAACATATATGACCTGTAAACTAAGCTCATACAACTTAGTGCACCAAAATCGCCCAGATGGTTAGGAAAGCGTCGCAATCATCCTCAAGCAGCACCTAAGGTTCAGTCTCATTCCACTTGTTCAACCCTTAGATGGCATTTAAACAATTGGTGTTAAAACTTTATAAAAAAAGAAATAACTGTCTTCTCTACATACTGCCCGCAAGGCAACGCCTACGACTCGGATCTCATAGCTAGGCTTTTCCACCAAAATTCAGGTCCCACCATCATCGCAAGAGACTTTAATGCCCATCATAGCCATTACACGTCTGCACACAGAGAAAACAGAGGAAGGAGAGCGATCTCGGGCTTCTTAAATGAGGCTCCTGAATGGATACTGGTCACTCATAGGGACTTAATCACGAGAAGATGTTTTAATTTAGGCACCGTTTCCACTGCTGACCTCGCGTTTATGACGACAGACCTCGGCTTTCCTAACCAAATCGTATCCGGACCTTTTTGGAGCAGTGACCAAATCCCCATCTTTATCAGTTTATCAGACACCCACACCGAACCATCGTCCCAACCAGTCTGGCTCCTCAGAAACTCCAAATGAAATGCCTGGAACGAAGAATTTCACCGGATTCTATTTGTCTCAGACTTTGATCGAATCAAAGACCCCACCGGAGCTAACGATGTGGTAAAATCCGTTTTATTATTTGCAAGCAAAAAATACTTCACACCACGAAACAACAAACAAGTTAAAAAAGAAAAACATCGACCCTGGTGGAATGCATTTTGCAGCAATGCGGTCGCCGAGTTACGTCGGGCTTACAACAAATGGAAGGCTCTTCCCTCTCCCGCTAATAAAAAGGCCCTCAACAGAGCAGAAGCCCGTAAAAAATGAATTCTGGCAAAAGCCCGAGATCAATCATGGGACAAGCTAATCGTAGACCTAAGCAGGTCCAAAAATACCAAAAGAATCTGGAACTTTACTAATAGTCTGCTGGGTGCCAAATACTCCAATTTCAATGCTTGGATGAACATTCCTATGGCAGATAATTTGAGCCCCTCTGAGAAGAATGTCAAAACAGCAAACAATTTCGTCGAACGTTTCACTGCCCATGCTCTTCACTCCTTAGTAACCCATAACCCCGTCGAAACCACCCTTGTATCTCTAATCAAAGATGCCATCAATTATACAAGAAACCCCCTGAATGAACCAATCCCTTTGGACGAGCTCAACGTTGCGCTGAAGGTCCCGAAATGGAATACTATGAGTGCCGATTCCATTTACAATCAAATGCCTCGTCATCTCAATCTACCCAATCGAAAGTTTCTGCTTAATCTCTTCAATTTACTGTTCAATAACAGATTCTGTGCTCATGACTGGAAGCTGAAAAATATACTGCCGCTACTGAAATAAGGAAAAGATAACAAAAAGATTGACTCCTATCGGCCCATCTCCCTCACCTTTTGCACGAGCAAAGGCTTTGAGCGGATCATACAAGCCAGGCTCAAGTGGCACTTAGATCAACACAACTTTATTCCGTCCCCTGAAGCTGGATCTCGGCAATGGTGCCCCACACATGACCTCATCTGAGACCTAGAGAATAACATAAACAGTTCCTCCAATTCCTTCAAGTCCATTGTCTGTTCCTGGACCTTTCTAAAGCGAAAATGTTTGGATAACAGGATTACTATTTAATCTCTGCCAGGCAAAGGTTTCAGACTACATCATTCGGTGGCTTAAAGATTTCCTCACCTTACGGCAGGTCCGCGTCAGCCTGAACGGCACCCTCTAAATAACAAAAACGATCTCTTTGGGCGTCCCTCAAGACGCAGTACTCAACCGCTTCTGTTTACTATGATGACTCAAGACTTTCCACTAGCTAACAGCTTCAAAAACTCACAAGGAGTATCTCTTCGGATGTATGCAGACATATCAGCCTCTATCGCCGACCGTCTGAGACGCAAGGTCCATCTGGTACTTCAGAAAGTTTTGACCCGTTTTATCAGATGGTGCAAATTATGGAAGTTCTCTATCTCTATTTCCAAGTCCTTTACAATCTCATTGAGTAGGCGCAGAGGATACGATGTACAGTATCCTGCACACAAAGGTGAACACCGATTTGTTTTGAAAAAGCCATCTGTGGGTAGAAAATATTAATAGTTTACCTTTTTAAGCAGAGGTAGGGTGGTTTTGGCGCAAAATCATTATAAAGGGGGTTGGGTAATGTCAGTCCAGACACCTTTTTTTTTGCCCTAGGTATAAAATGTCTGGAAAAAGTGTAGACTGTATCATCGGTAGACTCCCCTACCCCCCGGATAAGTAGAACAATTTTTACAATACAAAATACTTTCCATTACTCGTTATTGTCATTATCGGGTAGGGTAATCGGGTAGCATATGGAAACACAAAATTATCTTCATCAGTATGCTAGCTTTCTATTGCTAAATCTATTGCTAAACACACACGTACATAAAAACTAAAAATTAAATTACATTTTTACCAAACGACTTCTGTCGTTAACAGCGGGGCCTGTTACTGATTACAGAGAGACACAATTATACATAAGTAACATCAGATTCTAATAGGCATAATTTGGAAACCGGGCGGTGGTATTCTCCAGTAGAGGTCTTGACGAACACCGACCTTACGATTCCATCTGAACTGGGGATGATCCGAGTTACTCGACCAATAGGCCAATGTCCTCTAGGAGAATTCGGGGCCACCACAAGCATGGTATCGTCCACAGCTCAATTCTTCTTATCAAAAAACCATTTTCGACGGTCAGTGAGTGTAAGGAGATATTCTTGAAGCCATCGGCGCCAAAAGTGTGTCGTCATGATTTGCATAGCTTCCCAATGTTTTCGAGAATACAGTTTCTCGTTCTCGATGACGTCGTCTTCGGTGTTAGGCGAGCTCTGGACTAACAAAAAATGATAAGGGGTAAGTGGTTCGGGATCTCGAGGGTCCACACTGACATAGGTCAGTGGACGTCCATTCAACAACGATTCGGCCTGAATCACGAAACCACTTAAAAGCTATTCGGTAAGCGGACGTGATTCCACAATGGCTTCCAGAGCCACCTTTGCTGATTTTACGAAACTTTCCCAAACGCCTCCGAAATGTGGCGCTAATGGTGGTGAAAAATGCCATTCGATTTCGTGTTTCATCATTTGACCAACGATGTTTTGCTCCTTGAGACGCTCGATGCCTTGTTGGATTGCCTTGTCCCCAGAAACAATTTGAGTTCCATTGTCGCTATTGTAAAGAACCAAAACATTTTTTTATTATCTTCCTTATTTTTCCCTACCCTTTATTCTTACGTAACATTAATTTTTTATACGCCCCTCTTTTCTAAGTAATTTCTTCCTTAGGCGTCTTACATACTGATTTACCCTTCAAACGTTTCAACTTAATTTTCTTGTAGTTCGACCTTCACGAACTCCGTATAAAAACTTTTTGTTCTATAGAAAATAGAGAGAGACACCTTTCACAATTCAGTTCCTAAAGAGTTGTTACCCAATTTTTTGTGCTACTGAAATATACTTTCCAAGAAACGACAATGAAAAAGTAAGGTTAAATATTAATAGCTTACATGTGGTGGCAGCGGAGTCGAACTCGGCTTTCGAAAGTTAAGCTGAATAAAGTGTGTTTTTTGTTTTATTTTTTGTTTTAAATTTTTATGGTAATAAGTGCTACTTATTGCCTTCTCTTCGTTTGTTGGCTTCCTATTCGGTGGAATTTTTTTATAACTTTTCATAGTTATAAAAGAAGATGCTTTGTTAGGAATTAGTTCGTTATAAAAGATGAGGGCAAAAGAGGATAGCGGTTTAGAAACCACTTTAGAAAGAAGATCTGTAAGAAAAGGGCCACTAATACAAAGATTTGTTCGATCAGTACGTGAAAGCTTCACTCCCTTACGATCAGGAGGCGGGTCGACGTCAATTTTGAGAAATAACGAAAATCAAGGTGTCGAACTATATAGTGATAGCCCACATCAATCCGATATTGATCTTCTTGATTCCAATGAAATTAAAGAATTGAGAAATGATGACCAGTAGAAAGAAGTACTTAATCTGCAAGTATCGTCACAAGACGAAACCGTAGTCGAAACCCTGATAGGCGAGGAGACAAGAAAATTGCTATCATATAATCAACTTCTAGAACAGGCTCGGGCAATTACGGACCTTGAAAAAACCACAGATAGGGTAGAAAACAAAGAAGATATCTCTATAGATTTCCAAAACCTAGAACTAATAAAAGAAGAGAACCAAGATCGGGCATGGTTTTATCAGCAATACGGAAATACGAGAATAACGGAAATTCCTCTTGACGATCTTATTTTTTAATTGCAGTATTTACTTCGAAGTGAAAAAAAATAGAGTTAACAAACAAAGAAGTAGGAACAGCCTTAAGAGCATTACTCTTAACTGAGCCCACAATTTTGACATCAATTGAACTCTTTAAGCACTGTGGTCTAAGGTCATACTATAAAAGTACTGATTCAGAGTATGAATCAGTGCACTCGGGAGAACAACAAAGTAGGTCAGAATCAGACTTAGTGCCCCAATCTTTAGTAACACTCGAAATTGAGGAGGACAACTTCTAAAAACAGCGTACCCATAAAAATTGTAAGAGCGGAAATCCACACGCAAGGTGATCAGATTCCTTTAGCTTGTCCTAAATCGACCCCTAGTACCACAACAATTACTTGTCCGGCAGTTAATCATTCAAAGTCAAGTATGAATACTCAAACTCCTCAATCACAGATTGCGTCCACTTCGTGTAACTATTTACCGTATCAAGGACTACAAAGTCGGAAAGTCTCCGTAAGTTTGGTAGCTACTGCTCTAGAGTTTCGTTTTTTTCTCTTTCCTTGCTCTTGGTGAGCTTTGTCGAGACATCTTGAGTTTTTCGTGTTACCTGTGGAATTATACTTGTACACTCTGGGGTGTCCCGTATCAGTTATCGGCTAGTTGATCGCACCTCGCTTAGATTGTTGCATCCAGTTGTATCTGGCCCATCGGTGGTGTCTCGTGGTGGCTGCTGCGTGCTGCTCGTGTGCCTAGTAATACCTTTGATTGTGCACTTGTGCCCATCGTTATGGCGTCTTCCCTAAAAGCCCCAGAGCCGTTCTCTTTCTCGTCCCCAAATCTCGCCGCCGAGTGGAAAATGTGGCGGCGTCAGTTCGAGTACTACCTGTTGGCCACTCGAAAAGCTGAAACAGATGAAGAAGTCCTGGTTGGCGTGTTAATAACTCTCCTAGGGGTAGAGGGCCTTAAGATCTTTGACACATTCGTGTTCGCAACGGCTGGCAACGATAAAAAGATCAAGCCCGTGCTAGACAAGTTTGACAGCCATTTCGAACCGCTTAAAAGTGAAGTCTTCGAACGGTTTAAGTTCTTGCGTCGCCATTAGCAGCCAGGGGAATTCTTTGACTCTTGGATAGTGTACCTCAGAGGCATGGTGAAAGGATGTAACTATGGAACGTCGGTTGAGTCTGTCCTCCGCGACCAAGTAGTACTGGGTATAGCAGATACCCAAACACGGAAAAAGCTTCTGTTTGAAAAATCGTTGGATCTAGCGAAAGCATGCGACATTGTTCGGGCATGCGAGGCATCTCGTGCACAGCTAACGCAAATGACATCTGATTTGACTATAGATCGCGCCCAGATGGCGCGACTTAAGTGTCCGCGATGCCTCAAATACAAACGGCTCTTTAAAAAATAAAGGTCGCTTTAAGCATTTTCTTCGTCTATTGGCCCGGTTGTGACGACCAGATCCGTAACATGGTGGCCAGCTGCCCATCGGGTCAAGAAAATCGGCATAACAATCCAGCATTGCCCCTGTTTCCCACCCGCATCCCGGTCCACCCATTCCAGAAGGTATCAGCCGACATCTTCCAGTTTGGCGGTGTCCACTACCTGCTGTTAGTGGATGAGTACAGCAAGTGGCCGTGTGTGGCGACACTGCGCACGCTCACGTCGTCATCCACCATTGAAGCCCTTGACGGATTTTTTGCGGATTTCGGGACCCATGAGGAGATTATATCCGACAATGGGAAGCAGTTTGACTGCGTTGAGTTCAACCGTTTTTGTGCAAAACGACAAGTTCGTCATTTGACTTCCAGCCCCGAGTTCCCGCAGTCTAATGGTCTGGCAGAGAGGCACATCCAGACAGTAAAAAAGACCATGTTGAAAATGTTCCGGGACGGCAAGTCCCTGTGGGAAGTCTTGGCAGCAGTCCGCTCAACGCCAGTATCGGACCAGTTACCATCTCTCTCCGTGCTCCTACAAGGCCGCCATCTTCGCGGCTCACTCCCGTTCCTTCCGTCTGCTCTCACCCCGAGGGTGGTCCCCTCATCGTTCGTGCAGCTGCAGTTACGACGACGACAAGGAAAGGCTCACTTCCAGAATACACGCTGCACTGACGTGCGCTCATCCGCCCTATTTGTGGGGCAACGAGTCAGGGCTCGTGTCAACTCTCGGTGGCAGCCAGGAACCGTTGAAAAGGTGTGTCGAGAGCCGAATTCATATCTGGTCCGATTATCCGATGGCCGACTGTTTCGCAGAACACGCTGGGCCATCAACATTGATCATTCTTCGTCGTCACCACTGGACGCACCCAGTAAGCCCCTACTGCCTCGAGGTACGACAAATGGAGCCTTGGAGAGTGTAGCAGACCATTCGGTGCTTTTCCCGTCGCCAGGGCTGACGCACTCTGTTCCAGCGCCAGCAACGCCTCTCCATGCGACCCCATCGGTGGGCTGTGACACACCTTGCCCTAGTTCCGGGTCAGTACTGGCCCAGTCTACAACAACTACCCAACCGGAGTGTCGTTCTACCCCTTCGCGGGGTAATGCCTCGCCTTTAGCAGTGCGGCCAGCCTACCCCAGTCCAGCGCCGGGGCCACGTCTTGAGCGCCAGGCCGTCAGCGGTGCGGTTTGTGGGGATACCCCAGCAAGGAGTGTGCCGGTCCCAATGTTCACCCGTTCTGGCCGCCAGTTTTCCCGCCCGGTAGACCCGAGTTAACTTAACCGCTATCGGGTTGTGCTCGGTCGGGAGGTCCAGCTCGTGTTTCAAGGGTTTTATCGTAGATCCTGATATTGTTGTCTCACTTGCTTACCATTAACTAAGATTTGTGTCCTTCATTGAGTAATTCTATGTCTTCATTTCTCTTGCCTTTCATAACTAGTAATCGTGCCTCATTCATCCACATCTCACCTTACGCCTATCTCTTCTTCTATCGTTCTACGCATTAGTGCGCTGTCCTATCCAGAATCCTGTTCTTGTGTTGAAATTTGCATGGAAAGGGAAGATGTTGTAATGTGAACCACTAGGTGACCTATTGGCCTCAGCTCAACCCGCCCCTAGCGGCGAACGGGTGAGGGGAGACAGTGAATACACCAGTCGAGACTAAGCACTTAAGACTACAACAGTCTCCTTTACTCCAGCGTCGATCGTTGACCAGTCAAACAAAATCATGCAAAACAAACCGTCAGAAGAAACAAACCAAGACATGTCCATTAAAATATACGTAAAAGAATTGAGCCGTTTGATGAAATCCGGAATGGATTATGAGGATGCTTCTAAAGCAGTTGATTGTATTGTGCAACACGTTCTAACGAATACTAAACGTTGCATTAATTCTCAGAAAACGAAGCATAATGGACAGCCTGTTTTTAGAACTAGCTCTCAGCCATCATATCTTACCTCAACCCCTTTACATACACAACCACTTGCGTTAAGTGGACAAAGTGTAAAAATCCCAAGCATGTACAATAAGCAAAGTAATAACGGAACAACTCCAAAGTACTAAGTTACCAGCTCAATTCCTAAAATGAATCCCTTAGTAATGTGTCCGACAAAAGTAAACAGTATAGGAAACACAAACAATTTTATTTCTAAGGCTATCGATGAAAATAAAAAGTTACAACAAAGCCAAGCAATGACGTTATTTAGTAACGTCGGAATTTACGTAGACCGTGATCGCTCCGGTCGCTTTGATGACTGGCTTGCACATCTAGAATCAGTACTGGTTTTAGGCGATTTTGAGAAGTCAAGAAAAATTATCTTACTACGCTTCAAATTTTATGGTGAAGCGGCTGATGAGTTTGATAACTTTAAACTTGAAAACCCAATTAGCGCGCAAATTTACGACAGAATAAAAGAGCGTTTAATTAAAATTTTCCACTCTACAGAGACCAGATTTAAACAAAGCGATGAATTTCATAATATGCAACGGGAACCCGAAGAGAATATGAGACGTTATGCGAATCGTATACGCAAGGCCTTCCACTTAGCGTATCCTATAAAATCCACGATAGATAAAGCAACAGCTTTTTCCAGAGAACAAATCATGATGAACAGATTTCGGGAAAGCTGTCTTTCGACGTCCAGACCAGACTAAAGTATTAAGAATTCGAAACTTTTGAAAAACTCATAGAAAAAGCTGAAATGACGGCCATGGCAGTAGAAGAAACCCATGTTAGATCCAGACTAAATACTTTTCAGGCCAAATACGTCGAAAATAATAGAGAATTGACTAAAGTAAAGGAAGCTTTAGATCGCCTTAGTACCCAGGTGGAATCAAACACTCACCAAAAACATTTAGAAGAAAACATGGAGAAAATGCAAAGGCAATTATCTACCAGAAGAAACGTGAGTTTTTCACAGCGCTCACCACAGTCAAACCCTCCAATCAATAAAACAGGGGATTCATATTTTTGTGATTTTCACAACGATTGGGGCTATCACTCAATAAACAATTGTAAAGCAAGGGAGAGTCAACCTAATGATAAATGTTTTCGTTGTAAAGAAATTGGACACTGAGCAAATTTTTGTCCCCAGATAAAAAATTTGAAACCCACTCCTCCAGAGGGTTATGACGGAAATGGAAAACAACTCCCCTTGTTTGAAGAAAGGGGAAACTAAAAATTACCGATGTAAGCGTTGGGCCCCTCGGTGCAACTAAGAAAAAGCCCCGACATCATATAAATAGTTTAGCAGTAAAATGTACAGTTCCTAGGATAAGAATAAAAATACGAAATTCTGTTGTCAAAGCACTGTTTGACACAGGAGACGAGAGAAGCGTTATTAGTAGCACATTTTTTCATAAGCTTAAAGATGGAAAGGAAGGGGCGCCTCATCACGGAAGGCTTTTTTGAGGCAGAAGAAACGCCACGCCAAGCACTTAGGCAGAAATTCATTGTCGTAAGTGGAATGGTTGAAGATTGCGTTCTAGGGCGCGATGCACTTTGGAAACATCAGTTTATCTATAACGGAACACAACAGTCAATCTACCGAGTCCCGGAAATTGATAACTTCCAGGAAACAGAAAATGCCTTTGTGATTAGCAAATCTTTGAGAATTCCTCCAAATTCCACTAGTCTCCTAGAGACTAGAGAAGAGGAAACTCACCCTTTCAACCCTCTCAATACTTACCATTTTGTTAGATGCTGTAATATTCCCTCCGGGCTTAGCTTGGGTCCCTACATCTCTACGACACCAAATCGTTCACTCCGTGTGGTGGCTGTTAATGGAACAGATAAAACCATATTTCTACCTCACCTTACAGTGTTAGGAACTCTTCATATTTCCAGACCTTCAAGAAAGCCTGTTAAAACAATGGCTTCAATTAGCGTAGCTTCAGATCCAATCAACACAGCAGCCGTTGAGTCGGCTCTTCTAGACGTAGATGAGGAAAACAAAGAGAATTGGCGTAGATTAATAATAAATAATTATAACAGTTTTGCTTTTAAAACCAGTGAGTTAGGCCATACTACTTTAGTAAAACATGTCATTGACACACAAGGACAAGGTCCTATTCGTCAAAGGCATATCGTACGTCTCCAAAACCAAAGGAGATAGCAAAAAGATTGTAATTTTAACTGTGGTCTTTTGTAATTCACAAGGGTATCAATTTTAGCAGGGTCTGGTTTTATTCCTTCCTCCGTGATTACGTGTCCAAGATAGAAACGATTGCGCTAAAATTCACATTTTGACAATTTCCATTTTTAGGTGCATTTTCTAAGAGGAAAAATGTCTTGAAATTGGTAAATGTTTTTCAATTGTTCTTGAAAATTATTATGTCGTCAAGATAAACGAGACCAATTTTCTTTTCCAATAACTTTTCGTAAAACTGAATCTATCAGTCTTGAAACGTCCCCGGGCGTTGGTTAAACAAACGCCAAACGATTCCATTCGTACAAATTGCCAATGACTATGAAGGCTGTTTTTTTCTTTGATTCCTGTCCCACCAGTAAATCTAAACGTCGTCAATACGAGGTAAAGGAAAATTATTTTTCTTGTAATTGCATTTAATTTTCTAAAATCTACACATAAACGGACATCCCCTATTTTATTAGTTACTAAGAATATCGGGGCTGTCCTTACGTACTATTGAATAACGAATTATTTCCATTTTGCATCAGTTCCTCGATTATATTTTTGCTATCTCCCAGGTTTTGAGACGCACGATATGCCCTTTGACGAATAGGACCTTGTCCTTGTGTGTCAATGACATGTTTTACTAAAGTAGTAGATTTCCAACTCACTGGCTTTAAAAGCAAAACTGTTATAATTATTTATTATTAATCTACGCCAAATTTCTTGTTTTCCTCATCTACGTCTAGAAGAGCCGACTCAACTATCGTCTGTGTTGACTGGATCTGAAGCTACGCTAATTGAAGCCATTGTTTCAACAGGCTTTCTTGAAGGTCTGGAAATATGAAGAGTTCCCACACTGTAAGGTGAGGTAGAAATATGGTTTTTTTATCTGTTCCATTAACAGCCACCACACGAGTGAACGATGTGAAGCCAGAGAAGTAGGGACCTAAGCTAAGCCCGGAGGGAACATGTTACAGCATCTAACAAAATGGTAAGTATTGAGAGTGGCTGGTAGGCGAGTTTCCTCTTCTCAAGTCTCTAGGAGACTGAGTGGAATTTGGAGAAATTCTCAAAGATTTGCTAATCACAAAGGCATTTTTCTGTTTCGGGAAGTTATCAATTTCGGGACACGGTAGATTGACTGTTGGCTGTTCCGTTATAGATAAACTGATGATTCCAAAGTGCATCGCGCCCCAGAACGCAATCTTCAACCATTCCACTTACGACAATGAATTTCTGCCTACGCTTGGCGTGGCGTTTCTTCTGCCTCAAAAGCCTCCGTGATGAGCGCCCTTCCTTTCCATCTTGCTTATGAAAATGTGCTGACTACTAACTCTTTCCTTTCCTGTGTCAAACAGGTGCTTAACAACAGAATCCTAAGTATTTTTATTCTTTATCCTAGGAACAGTACACCTTACTGCAAGCAACTATTTATATGATGTCGGGGCTTTTCTTAGTTGCACCGAGGCCTAACGCTTACATCGGTAATTTTTAGTTTCCCCTTTCTTCAAACAAGGGGAGTTGTTTCCATTTCCGTCATAACCCTCTGAGGAGGTTTCAAATTTTTATCTGGGGACAAAATTTGCTCATAGTGTCCAATTTCTTTACAACGAAAACATTTATCATTAGGTTGACTCTCCTTGCTTACAATTGTTTGTGAAGTGATAGCCCTAATCAAGTTGTGAAAATCACAAAAATATGAATCCCTTTTTATTGATTGAGGGTTTTGACTGGGTGAGCGCTGTGAAAACTCACGTTTCCTTCTGGTAGATAATTGCCTTTGCATTTTCTCCATGTTTTCTTCTAAATGTTTTTGTGAGTGATTTGATCTCACCTGGGTACTACAAGATCTAAAGCGCCTTTACTTTAGTCAATTCCCTTCTATTATTTTCGACGTATTTGGACTGAAAAGTATTTAGTCTGGATCTAACATGGGTTTCTTCCACTGCCATGGCTGTCATTTCAGCTTTTCTATGAGTTTTTCAAAGTTTCTGAATTCTTAATACTTTAGGTCTGGCAGACGTCGAAAGACAGCTTCCCGAAATCTGTTCATTG